>NW_004949270.1:11448-13974 GCF_000317375.1 Microtus ochrogaster | reverse complement strand
ATATTTGGGAACATGGGCGCAGTTTTTTCTCTCCAAACTGCTTCCTGCTGAATGGGGCGTCGTTAATTAGGTCTTTCATGGCATAACCTGTGTGCTAGTTTCCTCTCGGTTGGCAGTTGAACAAAGCAATTTTTTGAAGGCTTGCACAGGAACCTCTCAGGAGGACGTGGTTATAGTTCCCACCTATATTAATCAGAGGGCATAATAGCATCAAGAAACACCATGAAGGATCTCCTACATTTCATACATAATCCTTCTTGCCTCCATTGTGGAGGCAATCCAATTTCCCCCATGGTAATCTAGATATATCAAAACTCCTAATTGTATTATCCCTTTATTAGTCTGCTTATGGGTATTTGAAGCCCAAAATTACCAGAGGGGAGTCTGAGTTTCCATTTCAATATAATGCTTACTGTGGCTCCTGGCAAGAACACTCCCAACTCTGGAACCAAAACTCTTAAGCCGACAGAACTTAGAGTTGTAGAAACAGGAACCAAAAACTTTCCCAGGTGGTTATTAGGGATGATAGCAAGTGGAACTATTCCTTTTTCCACACTTTGATTCCTTGATTCATGGAGTCCGGCTATAGGAGAAACCATACTATTTATTGGATGCTGGTTCAGAGCATATACTGCATTTTGCAGAACCTTGCCCCAGCTCTCAATATGCTGCCACCTAATTGATGCTGCAGTTATGTCTTCAGAAGACCAAAGTCCATTACATATTTCTATCAAGGCCACCTTTTTCGGGATGCTGGGGAATATGGTAAGACCATTGGATTCCATGATTGTGGGTCCATTGTCATGCTTCTCTGGCCGTAAATTGAGTTTCCTGATTAGAAGCAATACTGTGTGGAATGCCATTTTAGAAGATAAGACATTCTGTAAATCCTTTGATGGTGGTTTTGGCAGAAACATTACATATAAGAAAGGTGAATCCATAACCAGAATAAGTATCTACTCCAGTAAGGACAAAGGCTTGTCCTTTCCATGGAGGGAGTTGTCCAATGTTGTCAACCTGCTACTAGTTTGCTGGCTGATCACACCAGGGAATGATGCCATATCTGGGGCTCAGTGTTGGGCTTTGGTATTGGCTGAACTTGCACTCAGCAGCAGCAGCCTGGTCAGCCATGTTGAGTGGAAGTTCACATTGTTGAGCCCATCTTTGCCACTGTGACCACTTTGTTAATAGGCCCCTGTGCAATGATGTGAATGACTTGGAAAAGAGGCTGACTACCTACAGAAAGTCATGCTATCTAGCTGATTATTGAACCCCTCCTCAGCTGAAGTCACCTTTTGGTAAGCATTTATATGGGATACAAGTATCTTCACAGCCTTTGCTCATTTGGTGAGATCTATCCAAACACTTTTTTTCCCAAATGTCTTTCTCACCAATTTTCCACCCATGCTCTTTCTAAGTCCCTAACAACCCAGTCAGTTCATGGGCTGCAGCCCATATATTACTGAGTAGTTGCACATTTGTCCATTTTTCCTTCCAAACAAACTATATGACCATGTGTACTGCCCATACTTCTTCACACTGTGAAGATTTCCCTTCACCATCATCTTTCAGGCTTGTCTCCAAATAGGGTTGAATGCTGCAGCTGTCCACTTCTGGGTTGTGCTTGCATGATATAGAGAACCATCAGTTAGCCAGTCACTGTCTTCTCATTCTCATTCAACCAATTATAGGGAAGACCTAATGAGGGTATAGGTCCATGCTTTGCAGCACAAGGCATCACAACAGGAGTAGAAACCATAGGTATTTGGACAACTTCTTCAAATAGCTTCCTGGGGCCTTCAAGACCTGCTTGGACCTGATCTGCATATACCTTTTCCATTTGATAGTAGATTACTGCTGTGCCTGTCCTACTTTATGACTTGGTGGGTTCAATAATTCCCAGCTCAATATGGGTAGTTCATATCACATGGTTAGTTTGTGGTCCACCCTCAAATGTTCAGTATCTCCCAGTGGCTGGGATTAGTGGCATATGCTTGCATGCTTGAACATATTTGTTTTTAAAAATGATTCTATAGTAACCAGTGGCAGACACTTGAAATGACTTTAAAAGGTGTTATAGTACCCCAATTCTCCAATGCTCCTATTCTTGTACATTACTAAGTTTTGTTCTTTTCCTGTGAGTGTGTGTGTGTGTGTATGTGTGTGTGTATATATGTATGTGTGTGGACTATGTAGCACACGCTTTAAAACTCATAGTGGTCTTCCTGCTTCTGTGTCCAGATTGCTGGTACTAAAAGACAGTACTACCACACACACACATTTGTAAAATAAATTTTGTGGTCTAAGTTTCTTCTTCATTTTGTGGCCAGGGAGGCCAGGAGATGGTGTCAAAACACTTGATATTGAGATACAGATAGTAGTGAATACGACTACACTTAATACACTATATATATATACTTAATACACTAGGAATGGAAACTTGATGCTCAGAAAGAATCTTTAGTGTTCTTGACTGGTAGAGAATTTTCGACCCTATGTTTTCTATTCTTTTTGTGTGTGTGTGTG
>NW_004949270.1:2401-6401 GCF_000317375.1 Microtus ochrogaster | reverse complement strand
CTTCTATCCCAATTATTCTTAGGTTTGGTCTTTTTATTGTGTCCCAGATTTCCTGAATGTTTTGTGATGAGAATTTGTTGGTTTTGCTGTTTTCTTTGATTAGTGTGTTTATTTTCTCTATGGTATCTTCAGTGTCTGAGATTCTTTATTCTATCTCTTTTAATCTGTTGTTAGTACTTGTCTCTGTAGTTGCTGTTCGTTTACCCAGATTTTCCATCTCCATCCTTCTTTTACTTCATTACTTCCATTTCATTCTTCAAGTCTTGAACCGCTTCCCATACCTATTTGATTGCTTTTTCTTGTTTTTCTTGGTTTTCTTGGGTATCTTTGAGCGATCTATTCACTTCCTCTACCTTTTTGTTTGTAATCTCTAATTGTTTATGGCAGTTTTTCACCTCCTGTTTAAGGTCTTCTATTAATTTCATATAATTCACTTTTGAGTCGATTTCTTCTAATTCTTCTGGAGTAGGGTGTACAATTCTTCTTGTTTCGGGATCCCTGGATTCTGGTGATGTCATGTTGCCATTCAGGTTGTTGGAGGAATTCTTGCATTGGCGCCTTCCCATCTCTTCCTTCAAATGGAGCCAGGAGAGGCCTGGTGTCTTGGTCCAGACTTTGCTGTGACTGACTCTCTGGGTGTATCTCCTCAGTGTAGAAGCAGGAACCGTCCAGTCCACCAAAACATGGACGCCTGGTAATCCAAAGACCCGTGGACAAACGGGCTAACTTGGAGGGCAGGGCAGGGTCGAGTAGAAAACAGGAGACGCTGCCGGGTAAGCTGAAGGTGCCCGCGCTCCCTTTGGGGGTCCTTGAGGCCTGCCCAGTAGGCAGGCACTCACCTCTCTGGGCGGGTAGCCTTAGTGTAGGAGCTGAAAACTGTTCCTGAGCAAAGGACCTTGCAGATCATGCAGGCTTGGGGGTTGGGGGATGGTTGTGTGTAAGAAAGACAGCCCTGCAGAAGGAGCTGGGGGAGGGGGGTTTGTGCGCTCTTCTGGGACAATCCGCCCCTGGATAGCACACACTCACCCGTCCAGATGGAGCTCATGTTTTCTATTCTTGGCTATGTTTCCTGTTCAAGACAATATGATCAGGGTTACACAATTGATGCTAATTGAATAATAGTATTCTCCTCAATTTGAGAGATTAAAGCTCAGTTAGAAAAGAGTTTCCTAATTGTTTATCCAATACAACACAGTTGGCTAATTTTCTGTATATGTACAGTCACCAGAAATGGACACAGCAGGTTGTATTCATGTATTTCAGCATAGATCCACTCATACTTAACAAAGAAGAATTTGGGAAGGAAGGGAATGAAGAGATAAAAGGGGAAAGTAATATTTTAATTAACAATCTATGGAAACAAATTTTAAATAAAATGAGAGACTAGAGAGATGGCTCAGCTAATAACAACACTAGGTGTTGTTATAGAGGACCCAGGTTCTATTTCCATGACCCACATGTTAGCTAACCATTTGCTGTAACTCCAGTCTCAGGCATCTCCTGCCTTCTTCTGGCCTCTGTCAGTACTGTGCACAGAAAGATGCAGGCTAAACACTAAATAACTAAAAATATTTTTTAAAGGTTCAAAAGAGGAAAGAATGGAATTCTCTACAGTGATACCACAGTCCTGAGACACACAGCAGCCGGGGCTAGTTAAAATGAACTCCTTCTGGTCTTGCATGGAAGCAACTGTGGCCTTCCACTAAGCCAACCTGTTCAGAGGCAAAAGCAACTTTATCCTGAGGTTCAGAGAGCTCATCATAACCGTCCATCTAAAAACAGAGTATTTCATGCTGATAAGTCACTTTTCTTATGTTTTCTGTATTTGTGTTCTCTAACTTTTGTATTTGTGAGAACTGTGGCATTGGTACAGAACATCAAGATTGGCAGGTTGCATAGGCTTCAAAGCAATCTCCTTTCTCTGTGTCATTTACCTGGTTTTCAGCTAAGACCTGTGGTATGAGATGAACATGCCAGAAGCATTTCTTTGCATCATTTTTATACTTTATATGCTTCTACATGACTTTGAAGTAAGAATGTGCCTAATTTTTTTTTTGTTGTAACTTTGTGATCATGTTCAGAAATGGATTTGATTAGAGAACATCTCCTGCCTCCTTCTGGCCTTTGACAACCAGGTAAAAAGTACCTTCAGTTCATCTAACCTCAGTGTGTAGCCACATAAGAAACACCTCCTTTAGTGTCCTGAAATCTCTGTTTAGTTGTTAAATATTCTGGGCAAGCTTCCACCTGTGTGACAGGTAATGACATCCCAGCATATAGCACATAGTCCAACATAGTGTAGTGGGCTGTACAAGCAAGCTAGCCACATTGTTTCCAATACAAAGAAGGGGAAATGCCTATGGAGAGCAGGAAGATAGCGGGATCTGCTATAGGAATCAGGGCAAGTGCTAATGAAATGCATATTTCTGCTGATTTAGAAAAGAACTTTTTTTGGGGTGGAAGGGGGCTTCAGGAACCATCATACTGTGTCTTTAAGAACAGTGTAACACGGTGGGAGGTGGTCTTGTCATTCAGCGTTAAGTAGCCAATCAGACATCTGCCAGTCAGTGTCGGGCAGGGTCCTTCCGGCAGCCAGCTTCAGGCTTGGTTTTGAAGAGAAGCTGGCACCAATGGTTTTGCTTGCTGTGCGGGGAGTTTTGCTGTGGGGAGCTGAGCAGAGAGCAGCATGGGCAAGCTGTAAAAGCACGACATGGTGAGCTTGCGGCTGCTATCCCCAGAGTAGGAGGAGCGGTCAGTTGGGCGGAGGGAAGCCAGTGTTGTGGGTCGTCCCTTGCCAGAGTGGGAGCCAGTGGCCAGACTCGGGTTTGACATGCTCCTGCCTGCTCCTGCCTGGTCCAGCATTGTCCGGCTGGTCCTGCATTTTCCAGTGCGGTTCTGCATAGTCCTGCGTGGTCCTGTGTGGTTCTGTGTGATCTTTGTAATTCCGCTGGGCCTGTCTGGCAGCCTCTGAGTAACTGCTGGCTATGTCTGTGCAGAGAATTTGGGAGTGGGACTGTGCTTTGAACTAGCGTTGCTGACAGCACTGAGAAATGCCGGCGCTCTTAGTGCTTGTGTTGGCTCTATGGAACACAGATTTATCAAACTCAGAGTGCACTCATCCCTCTAGTATCTTCCAGAAGGTCTTCACTTTGAACATTTAGGTTTAGGATCCACGTGGAGTTAGTTCTGTGGCGCTTGTTAGAGTAGCATCCCACTGCTAAACTACAATGTGGAAGAGTAGAACTGATGATAATAGAACTGGTGGCACGAGGACTTACCAGTTCTTAGGAGACATTAAGTCACAAAGTAGAATTAAGGTAAGGGAGGGTTGCATCCCAAATACCCAAAGATAAGTAGTTGCTAACCACACCTGTTAGAGATTAGTATAAGATGTAAATGTTTGTTATCCAAGAATTAACCAGCTACATTCTCATAACAAAGGAGACCAGCCTGATTTACAACCAACAGAAAGGCCCATCCCTCCATAAAAAAAAAAAAACAGCCTCTAAAAGCTGCTCAAGGGACCACTACAGGGTCACAACTAATATAAAGACCGCGTGTGATGTAAAGGTACAGTAATTCTAGAACAGCAGCATCTCCAGTCTTTTAGAAAAGCAATTTTGAGTCAGGGTCTTCTTTGTTGTTTGAGGTGGACTTGGACCCTGTCTGTACCCCTCAGAGCATTGCCCTTGTTATGCTCCTGACTAACCGCACTAAAGCTGGCAATACACATCTGCAGCACAAGAGTACTAAGATTACCAGTTTGAGACACAGAGTGGACTGCCTGTTGCAGAACAGGGAAAGGGTTTGTGTGTGGAAAATGGCTTCTCCCTTCAAATCAGAAGAGGAGGAACAGTGTACTGTCCACACTGTAGGGGGAAACAGACTAGACAGCAGCTAGATCACAGACTGAAGTTGAAGGCTGTGAGCTGCAAGGGTCTCCATTACAATGAGGGACCGCTGAGGCATGGTGAGTGACTTTCTCTGTAATTTCCTTGAT
>NW_004949270.1:0-1069 GCF_000317375.1 Microtus ochrogaster | reverse complement strand
GAGAAGAAAGGATGGAAGGGAAAGAGGAGGGGAGAAAGGGAGATGAGAAAAGAACTTGAGGGAATGGAATAGTTGAGGTGGAGGAAGGACAGAGATGAGAACAAGGAAAGAGATATTTTGATTGAGGGAGCCATTATGGGACTAGCAAGAAACCTGACACTGGAGAAATTCCCAGTAATCCACAAGGATGACCCCAGCTAAGACCCCAAGAAATAGTGGAGAGGGTGCTTGAACTGGCCTTGCCCTGTAGTCAGATTGATGAATAGCTTTGACCTTCTGATCCACCCTGCAAAGAGGCAAGAACAGCCTTGTTCTGAGCTGAAAACAGCTCAACAGAGCCGTCCAACTAAGAGCAATGACCACAATGATGATAGGTGACATTTCGTTGATGTTTTCTGTATTTGTTATTCTCTGTCCTTTGTTTTTATAAGAATTGTGGCATTGATACATCTTAGATGAAAAAAATCATAATTGACAGGTATCATAGGCTCCAAAGCCTATTTTCATAGTGCCTTTTCCTTGATTTCCATCTGAAATTTTGTGGTACAAGATAAACACGCCAGAGGCATTTCTTTCCATCCCTTTTTTCCTTTTATTTTAAAACTAATCTTATTTTACTACCAATTCCAATTCCTTCTCCTTCCTGTCCTATCATTTATCCCATCTTCTCCCCACACCACCCCCAATCCAACCCTCAGAGAGGGTGAGGCCTCACATAGTAATTGAACAACATCTGTCACATCACTTGAGGCAGAATTAAGGCCCTCCCCCCTGTACCTAAGCTAAACAAGGTATTCTTTCTTAGGGAATGGGCTCCAAAGAGCCAGTTCATGCACTAGGAATAAATACTGGTTCCATAGCCAGTGGTCCAACCAACTGCCCATGCCACACAACTGTCACGCTCATTCAGAGGGCCTAGTTTCGTCTTTTGTGGTGTCCTCAGCTGTCAGTCTGGGGTAAGTGAGCTCCCACTAGCTAGTCAGCTGTTTCTGTGACTTTTCCAATCATGGTTTTGACCCCTTTGCTCATACTGTTGCTCCTCCCCCCTGTATGACTGGACTCAGGAGTT
>NW_004949269.1:266726-271373 GCF_000317375.1 Microtus ochrogaster | reverse complement strand
GGTTATTCTTATTGTTTTTGGTAGTAGAGTTTGTGTGTCTCCCTTCTTTGAGATGTGCTGGTAAAGGATCGCTAGATGCCTCAGTTATTGTAGGCATTGATGGATTCCTTGGGTTGCGATTTTCCTTCTATTACTTTCTGTGGGGCTGGATTTGTGGCTACATATTGTTTAAGTTTGTTCTTATCCTGGAATGTCTTGTTTTCTCCATTGATAATGAACAATAGCTTGGCTGGGTATAGTAGTTTGGGTCTGCATCCATGGTCTCTCAGTTTCTGAAGTACCTCTATACAGGACCTTCTGGCTTTCATGGTTTCCATAGAGAAGTCAGGTGTAAGTCTGATTGGTTTACCTTTATAAGTTACCTTTTTCCTTTGCAGCTCTTAATATTCTTTCTTTAACCTGTATATTTTGTGTTTTGATTATCATATGGCGAGAGAATATTTTTCTTTGATCCAGTCTATTTGGTGTTCCGTATGCTTCTTGAATATTCAAAGGAATATCTTTCTTTATGTTGGGAAAGTTTTCTTCCATAATTTTGTTAAAAATATTTTCTGGGCCTTTGAGCTGTGACTCTTCTCCTTCTTCTATTCCTATTATTCTTAGGTTTGGTCTTTTTATTGTGTCCCATATTTCCTGAATGTTTTGTGATGAGAATTTGTTGGCTTTGCTGTTTTCTTTGATCTGTGCGTTTATTTTCTCTATGGTGTCCTCAGAATCTGAGATTCTTTCTTCTATTTCTTGTATTCTATTGATTATGCTTGTTTCTGTAGGCTCTGCTCATTGACCTAGATTTTTCCATATCCAGCTGGTCCTCAGTTTGTGTTTTCTTCCTTGCTTCCATTTCAGTTTTCAATTCTTAAACTGTTTCCATTACCTGTTTGATCGTTTTTTCTTGGTTTCCCAGGGTTCATGTATGTATTTACTCATTTCTTCAAACTTTTTGTTATACTTCTCTTCCATTTCTATAAGGGCGTTTTTCACATGCTCTTTAAGGAACTCTATTGCTTTCATAAAGTCAATTTTTTCCACTTCTTCTGTGTTAGGGTGTTCAAGTCCTTCTGTTGTAAGATCATTGGGATCTGGTGTTTTCATGTTTTTTTTTCAGATTATTGGGTGAATTTTTGCCTTGGCACCTGCCCATTTCCTCCTATCGATGCTATCTAATAGGTCTTTTAAATCTGGAGCAGGTTTCCCTGCTGGCCAGGGGCTCCTCTTACAAAATGGCCCTGTTCTGTTTCCTGGCTCCTGCCAGAGGCCAAGATCCCTCTCACCCCTCAGAATGGTCTTCAGGAACAAGCCTGGCTCCTAGTTTGCTAGGGACCTCGCCAACCAAAGGCGATTTAATTGTAGTGGGGTGATCTGCTCTCAATGTTGTGTGCGGGTGCCTGCCGCCTGCGTCTGCTGCCGCACAGTCCCCACCATTAACCGCTGATCCCTGCCGGTCCCTGCTGCCTGCAGCCTGTGTCTGTCACTGCACCAGTGCCAGCCGGTCCCCGCTGCCTGCAACCTGCGTCATCTGCCACCGCGCAGGTCCCCGCTGGTCCCCACCGGTCCCCGCCGCCTGCCTTCCTCTGTGAAATCTCAGACCAAATTTACTCTTATAATTCTGCTGTCAGGTCAGAAGGCAGTGACATAATAAAGGTGGTGGTGACTGGTGAATGGATACACAGGAATCATATGGATCCCCAGATGAGACTTATTAGGAAAGGCTGTACTTGTATACCCACTCATTACTAAAGTCTTGGGGACAAATCAGACTGTGAATCCATTTAATATTTCATGTGTATCTTTTCTAGGTTTCTACAAGAAACCCACCCTGAATGCAGTGCCAAACCCTGTTGTAACCTTAGGATCATCTGTGACTGCCTCATGCAGCTCAAATAATAATTATAATGGGTTCATTTTAATCAAGGAAAAGCAGTTCTTCAGCTTCATGGACTCACAGCGTGTATATACTGGGAAGTCTTCAGCCAGTTTCCAAGTGGGTCCTATCACACTCAGCGAAAGATGGAGCTTAAGATGCTATGGCTATTATTCAAGAAACCCTCAGAGCTTGTCAGAAGGGAGTGACATCCTGGAGATTCTAGTCTCTGGTGAGGAAGCCCAAGCCTCTCTATTGATTGACAGGGAACTTGAAACAGGATTCCCCAGGGAGACCCTAATGTGTGATCAGCACAAGAAAAGTCAGTCCCATTAGGCCACTGTTACAGCATGCAGACTGTGGGAGTCAAGACACAGAAAACAATGAGTGGGGGTGTGAGAATGGAACCTGGAATGGTCAGGAGAGAGGCTGATATTCAGATGGCTCCATGTCTCCTTCTGTTATTCAAGGGTCATCTATAAGTTTCACATTCACTGTACAACTGTTTAAAGTCCCACATCCCTCTTGCCCATTTCTTTGCAGGGACCCTCCAGAAACCCATGATCAGGGCCGAGCCAGGCTCTTTGATCACCTTACAGAATCCAGTGACAATATGGTGTGAGGGAAACATGGAAACCCAAATATGCTTCCTGCATAAAGAAGGACGCCCAGCACCTCAGGGCAGATTAACTGCACCAGTCACTGATCGCAAAGCAAATTTTTTCATCTCATCCATGACAGAGTATGATGCAGGGCGATATCGCTGTTATTGTTACAACTCTGCTGGGTGGACTCAGCCCAGTGACACCCTGGAGTTGGTGGTGACAGGTGAGTAGACACCGAGGGTCACAGTCTTCACAGTTTCCTGTGGGGGCCACTGCAAGTTCTGCTGCTGGTAGGAAAATGGCCCACAGCAAGTGAGAAGAAAAACTCAGTTCAGGCTGGCACAGTAGTTGCTGGTTCACAAGCTAAAAAGTCTGATACCAGGTGGTTTATCGAAAGCATATTTAAGTGCAGTACAATTTTGAAAAAGAGATTCCTGATGTAATAAAAACTTCCATGAATCACTATGCACAATTACACCAAAACTCAACTCAAACACATGTGACCGTGAGTATGGGTTCTATAGCTTAAGGACCTTCAATCAGGTGCAGTCCCTGAGACAGTGTAGATGTCAGCAGGCTATGAGGTACATGTGACATCTTCTCTAAGGATGGGAATTATTAACTAAGAGATAATGATAAAGTCTAGGGAGTAAGAGTCTGGGATAAACACTCTGGGGGATTTAGGTGGGTCTGGCTCTATAGATAGAAAGGTCACCTAATTATTAAAAACATCCATTCCTAGCTTCTTGATGGAAAACAGCTATTTATTTTCTCCATTGGACAGTCATCCTGCATGAGTAACATTCTTGGTTTCTCCCATATTATTTGTCAGCATGAGGACATTTGGCCCTCTACATTTTCCCTCAGGAAATAATCTCCCAAACATTTTCGTTCACAGCCGACTTGCTGGAGACAAAGGTATTTCAGACTGTATCCTCTTATCTTAGGTGTCCACCCTGTTAAGCCTACTCTGTCAGTTTTTCCAAGTCCCGTGGTAACCTCAGGGGTGAATGTGACCCTCCAATGTGTCTCATCCAAAGGATATGATTATTTCATTGTGACTGGGGAAGATCAGAATTTCTCCAGGTCCCTCAAGGCACAGTATAGTCACACTGGACAATGCATGGCTCTGTTTCCTGAGATCCCTGTGGCATCCAGCAAGAGTCTGTCCTTTAGATGTTATGGATACTATACAAATGCCCCACAAGTGTGGTCAGAGGCCAGTGATCATCTGGAGATCCATGTCTCAAGTGAGGAAGAAGTTTCATTCACACAATTGTTTTCTGACATGAGAACCCTTTATCACTAGTTCTACCCTCCTGAAGATGTTTCCAGTTATAATGGCTGAAGGGAGTTCTTGATTGTTATGATCCAGATAATGAGAGACCATGACACTGTCAGAGCAGGATATGAGGGTGATTTGTTGTAGAAGGAGCTGTGGGCAAGCTTGCTTTTTGTTCTGCCCAGCACCCACATGGCTAGCTTAGCCCCGAAATAACAATACACAAATTGTATTCATTTAAACAGTTCTTGACCCATTAGCTCTATCCTCTTACTTGCTAACTCTCACATCTTGATGAACCCATTTCTAATAATCTGTGTAGCACCACGAGGTGGTGGCTTACTGGGAAAGATTCAGCATGTCTGTCCTGGCAGCTGGATTCATGGCATCTGGCTCATTTCCCTTCTTCCCAGAATTCTGTTCTGTCTATTCCCCCCACCTAAGGGCTGGCCTATCAAATGGGCCAAGGCTGTTTCTTTATTAACCAATGAGAGTAACACATAGACAGATCATCATTTCCTCCATCATTTTCCCTTTTTCTGTTTAAACAAAAAAGAAAGCCTTTAATTTTAACATAGTAAAATTACATATAAAAAAACAGTTATCAAGTAAGAATTACAGTTACAATATTTGTATCTATTTTATCTTTTATCATAACAAAGGAAAACAACTATAACTATCTATCTATTTTCCAACTCCATCAAAGACTCCAGAAGGATATAATATTACCTAAGTAAATGAGAAGTAAGCAACTTACAAAACCCTAGAAATCACAGAGACATCTCTCTGCCTGGACAGTAACCCAAAGTTCCTCTGTACTGTTGGGGCACCCATCTTCGGCCTACAGGCCCATAGTTTCCAGCAGACATTTCCATGAAGCAGGAAATTTCAAAGGCAGT
>NW_004949269.1:253240-265936 GCF_000317375.1 Microtus ochrogaster | reverse complement strand
GGTCCTGACTTCCTTGCTCATCTTCTCCATCCTTTTGCTCCTCATTGGGACCTTGGGAGCTCAGTCCAGTGCCACAGTATGGGTCTCTGTCTCTATCTCCATCCATCACCAGATGAAGGTTTCATGGTGATATGCAAGATATTCATCAGTATTGTCATAGGATAGGGTCATTTCAGGTTCCCCATCCTCAGCTGCCCAAGGGACTACGTGGGGATATCACCGTGGGCTCCTGAGAGCCACTCTAGATTCAAGTCTCTTGCCAACCCTAAGGTGGCTCCCTTAACTAAGAATTGTGGTTCCGTGCTCCCCTATCCAACATTTCTTTATCCCAATCATCCTGTTTCCCCAAGTTCCCTCCATTCTCCCCTTCTCACTTTTCTCTCCCCATCTCCCCTTACCCTCATCCTACCCCACCCCCAAGATCCCAATTTTCTCCCTGGCAATTTTGTCTACTTACTATAACCAAGAGGATAACTATATGTTTTTCCTTGGGTTCACCTTCTTATTTAGCTTCTTTATGTTCACCACTTGTAGACTCCGTGACCCTTATTTATGGCTAGAAACCAATTATGAGTGAGTACATACCATGTTCATCATTTTGGGTCTCGGTTACCTCACTCAGGATAGTGTTTTCTATTTCCATCCATTTGCATGCAAAATTCGAGAAGTTATTGTTTTATACCATAGGATAGTACTCTAATGTGTATATATTCCACACTTTCTTCATCCATTCTTCCATTGAAGGGCATCTAGGTTGTTTGCAGGTTTTGGCTATTACAAATAGTACTGCTATGAACATAGTTGAATAATTGCTTTTGTCATATGATAAGGCATCTCTTGGGTATATTCCCAAGAGTGGTATTGCTTGGTCCTGGGGTAGGTTGATCCCAAATTTCCATTTTTAAATGAACTACACAATCACAATACCTTAGTCAATATCAGAAATACATATACATATAACAAATTTGACCTTAAAATTCACACCAATGAAATTATTCTTATCCATATCATTTCCCCCTTTAAATGTAAAATGACATTTATAAGCAATATTTGGGAATATGGACATAGTTATTTCTCTCCAAACTTCTTCCTACTGTATAGGGGTGCTGTTATTTAGGTCTTTCATGGTGTAACCTGTGGGCCAGGTTCATCTCAGTCAGCAGTTGAGTGAAGTAATTTTCTGAAGGTGTTTACAGCCACCTTCCAGGAGGAGGTGATCCATCATACCATATTGGAATAGAAGCAATCCATAGAGTCTCATCCTCTGTGAAAACAGAAGAACAAACTCCTTTCCAAAGCATAATGTCCTTAGATCCAAATTTGAAAGTCAAGATATTTTCAAAATATCTATCTTGGATAAGTTCAGCAGCATTTATAAACAAATATCCTTTAGAAGCTGTTGCTCCTTCCTCACCATTCAAACAGTTCAAAGAGAGCATAATAGCATACAGTATCAAAATTCTCTGTTTATTTTCCATCTTTGTGCACTTTATTTTAACCTCTATTTTGTTTATTTTTACTTTTATTTTTTGAGATAGGTTCTCTATATATCTTTGTCCTGGAATAACTCGGTAGACCAGGCTGTCCTTGAACTCTCAGAGTCCATCTTTCGCTGCCTCCCAGGCATTGGGATTAAAGGTATGTTCTGACACACCTTGAAGTCTCAGAGGTCAATCTACCTCTGCCTCTTGAAGTCACAGAGGTCAATCTACCTCTGCCTCCCAAGTGTTGGGAATAAAGGTGTATACTACCACACCCAACTATTCTCTTTCTTTTCTTTCTTCCTTTTTTTTTACTTTAAGAACTTTAACCTTTAGCCTGCATATATTTTTTAACACACTGTAAGTCATTTAGAGGTTTTCTTTGTCTTTGAATCTCTCTTTACTGTATCTCTCTCTTTTTCTGACTACATGAGTCTTTAAGGAGAGGGTTAAAGCCACGGCTTTGACAGCTGGATCATGCCATTCCTTAGTTTTCCAGCCTCATGGCAGAGGTATCAGCTGCAGCCATTTTTATTGCCACAACACTATGGTGTTTCAAGGTCCCTGCCAGCAAGCAAGCTGCAACAGTATGTCCACAGACAACACTTAAGTCTTCTCTCTGTAGCTGGCCCTCCTGCCTCAAAGAGTCAGAGTTTGAACTGGCAGGACAGCCCAGAAAGCTGGCATTTTAAAACAGCACAACGTTTTTCCTGCTACGGCTGAAAACAAACAAGCATGCAGTCACCTTTTATCAACACCATTTAAGTGTTTCGTGGCAGGACCTCTTAAAAGAGCTACAGGGTTTTGCAGCTAAAGCTGAGTCAGGAAGCCTCTCTTAGATGAGAGCACTTGCTTGCCTCTAGAAAGCAGAGAAGACCCAAGAAATTGCTGCTACCAAGAAAACATGCTTTACTCTATTCTTTCCAAAGCTTTCTCAAGCTTTCTGTGGATTCAGTTATCCATGTCTGGGCGCCATTTGTAGAAGGAGCTGCGGGCCACTTCCCATCCACCCAGCTCCCAGCTGCCTGGATAGCTCATGCCCTGAAATAACAACACACAAACTGTATTCATATAAACACTGCCTGTCCCATTATATCTAGCCTCTTCTTGGCTAAATCTCACATCTTGACTAACCCATTTCTAAAAATCTGTGTAGCACCACAAGGTGGTGGATTACTGGGAAAGATTCAGCATGTCTGACCTGGTGGCTGGATCCATGGCATCTGGCTCACTTCCCTTCTTCCCAGCATTCTGTTCTCTCTACTCCACCCAGCCAAGGGCTGGCCTATCTTCTTTAGGGAACCATACTTTTGAAATTTCAGGGGTGTAGCTTCCTTCTCTTGCCTAGAAGTCTCTATTATGTAGGAGGAATCTCATTCCTCTGGCTGTTGTAACCTTTCTACCCCTCTTCGTCAATATTCCTTATATTTTATATACACAGTTTGTGTTGTAGGAGTACCCATTTGGACTGGGCACACCAAGCCATCTTATTTCTGTTGTGAACAGTTCTGGATTTTTATACTCATCTTTTTTTTTTTTAAGAAAAAGATGGTTCTTTGATGAGGGGACAGAGCCAAACTTACTTGTGGGTATGAGGATAAGCACTTAGAATGAACTTAGAAATCACATTGGTTTAGGAACATGACAGTATTGGTTTCTAATCTAGAGTCCATAACCTCTCCAGACACACATATAAGTAATATATTTTTCATTCATGTTGGTGTCCTATTCTTTGATGATTTAGCTTGCCTACTTATTAGAACATATCTACTTCATGGATATTGTGAGCACATTCTTTAAGTTCTTGTGGTTGCATTGTTTGTGCTACTATTGATGTGATGATTAGAGAATTAGATGTTAAACAGAAGTATCATGGAACTGGTTGACTTGAGTGCAGGCAGAGAACTCAGATTGTCATTATTGTGTGTAACTCATATTCATGGGATCCTGAGGATAAGACTTTGACTGGATCTTGGATCTCAGCTGGTAAATGAGAGCAAACCAATTTCCAAGGAAATTAGCTTCCAGGATTCTATAGTATAGCAGAGCTGGGATCATAGGAAATCATCTTTATTTTATACTGGGAGACTGTAATTTTCCATCTTAGCTTTCTGAAAATCAATACACTTGATTCCAAAGAAGTACTTTGGCCACAAGTTCTGAACTCAGAGAATAGTCAGGCTGAAGTAATCAAGCAAAAGCTCAGGAGAAAGCCTGCTATAGCAGAGAAATGTTTTGTTCCAGATCTTCATTATAACTGTCATGAGTATAATAAACATTTCTGGGAATTAAAAATGCACAACTTCACAAAAGAATCAGTTCTCTTGAGCACTTCACACATTTATCATGCCTTTGTTTCTCAGGAGTGCCTGAGACCACCAGACAACCACAAAACATGTCAGAATCCACAATAGATGAATCAGAAAAATTCTGGTTTGGGCATTGACACCGAAGGTCAAATTGTACACACAGGTGGGAGCTATTCAGAGTGGAAATACAGATGTATTATGGTGGCTTTTGTTTGTCCTGACCTGTTTGTCCACAATCTCCAGTCTCACAGCCTCAAGATCACACAGTGGAGAACATCATTCGGATGGGCGTTTCTGGTTTGATTCTCACACTACTTGGGATTTTGCTGTTTGAGGCTTGCAACAGCAAGAGAAAACCTTGACTGCATCCTAGGAGTGAAGACGAGAGATGGCTACAGGCTTGCATTGTTACTGTCTCTGAAAAATAAGTTTGTGGATCTTTGGTGTTTTTTTTTTTTGCAAGAAAATTTAATGTTTAAAGTTGTGTATCATTTGGGAGAAAAGATCCACGAATCAATGTGTTTTGGACACAGGAAAGGATCAAAATGTTGGGTTGGAGAACTCTTTCATCACCATATTAAGGCTTGTAACCTGTATCTTACTGTGGACTTTGAAGAATTTTTCCTTTGACTCTTTTTTTAGAGAGAAACTTAGTATCTTTTTGGTGAGGTTTGGTCCTGATCTTTATATATCTTCTTCTTTCCCCAGTTTCTTTTTATACTTTACTTTATTATAAATCATCACATTCCCTAATATGAGCATCTGCTTTGCTTGATGTGTTTTACTACTGTGAAGATGGAATTTGACTCAATAACAACAACAAAAAATTAATAGACAATATTCAGTTTCCTGTATTCTAAAATAACGGAATATAAATGATGCCCCCACATTTTGTACTATCTCTTAGGTATCCTACTACACACACTCATTGTGAGGTTTCTGCTAATTTATAAAAAAAGTTGCTGTCTAGTGTTTAAAAGAACTATCTGGTGAGACACTCTTGATGTAGTTTCAAAAACATTTTTTTAAATAAGGGCTGCTCTATAACATTTGCTGATTGATGTGTATAATCGTTTGAATGGATACCTTAATGTCTCAGCTTCTTCCTGCATTCCAAGGTCAGTTATTTCCATAATGTGAGCCAAGGAGCAATAAAAATAGCAGACATGGCCACCTTTGCCCTCTATGCCTGTTTCTGTGTGAAGAGGTAGAACACCACAAACTCTGATAAATCTTTGCATTCTCACAATGAAAGACATTTGTTTAGTCCTCAATTGATTATTGAAATATTTGAGATCCATGAAGACGAGACACTTATCTTGTGCATCCCAGCTGTTTTGTTACGGGCAATTGTTTACCCTCCATTTTTACAATCCCTTGTTCTTGTTAATTGTGTGAAAACTGGAGTATGGACTTGGGGCTTTCAAGATGCAGAGCCCAGTGGAGATAAATCAAAGACACTGTCAAGTAGGAGATGGTGAGCATGAAGACCTTAAATGATCAAGTCATCACAGAAGTATAGAGAGCCTGGAGAGACCTTCATAGCTCCTGAAGTTTTAATGTTTCTTAGGCATTATCTTCATTAAGGTGATTTATGTGGGAAGTCCAATATTAACTGTGCTTGGGACTATTGCTGGGACAAGGAGATATTGGTTTGTATAAAATAAAGAATGTGAACCCAGTTCCAGCATGTATTCATTTATCTTTCTATGCTTTTTGTATGTGGATATAAAGCTTCTGGATGTTTCAAGGTTTTGTTGCCTTGATTTCTCTTCTAATCAACTGTGTCCCAGAGCTGTGTGCTATATAAGTTTTTTCTGCATTAAGCTGCATCAACTTCATTGTATTTATTTTATCACAGTAGCAGGACATGTAACACAGAGAGATCTTTGTTCCCCTCATTTAACAATATTTGCATGTTAACCACTCAGGGTTATGCCTATTTTGTACAGGCAACCACACTTACTAAGAGAACATTCTTACACTGTGACATGTGTTCAGGAGATGGTATTTGACAGCACTACTCTTCATCCCTCACCATATTTCTTCAACATTCTCTGAACCATGGATAGGGGGATACATATGTGCTGATTAGGTCAAAGCATCCCATGGTCACTTATTCTCCACACATTTACAAGCGATGTATTTGTCCTCTCAATTTAATATTGCCAATTGATACAAAAGTGTCTGACTAATACTGAGCCCAGTACTAATCCATTCATATAAACACAACTAAGGCAATATGACACCATGTGTATTTAGCAAAATAAGAATAACATATTCCACATTAGGGTGTATAATGCTTCCTGCAGTGGATTTCTTACCCAGTGTTATAGTACAATGCATGAATGCTATTCTGTTGAACACTCCTAATATAACATAAGAAAACACTAATGAAAATTAATAAAAACCTAGAGACAGAAATTGGGGTTCAACTTCAAGGTCAGAAAAGTAAAACAGCCAGTCACTAGCTCTTAACTCTACCTCAGCCTGAAATGACTATGCTGCCTTCAGGAGTCTCAGAATGAAACTGTGTGTAAGAGCTGTCTTCTCCTGTTTTATATTCCTCCCTAGTGCTAGAATTACTGCATGTTTTCTATGGCAAACTAGTGTGGTTACTGGGAATAAAGGAGTGTGTCACCAAGCCTGGTCTATAAGGCTGGTCAGTATGGATGTTTTACTCTCTGAACTTCAGGCAAGCTTTATTTATTAAAACACAAATGAACCATCACTATACAGTCATGTCACTTCTGCACCATTAGGCAGGTGGAGCCTTTCCAGTAGGTATTATAGGTCATAGTCTTCACAGATGATAGGATCATTGTTGACTTTCCTCCCTTAGCAGTCTACACAACACATTCTGGATTATGAATCTAGGAAAATTCCAGTTCATTTTCAGGTTGATTTCTTAATGATCTACAACCAAAGTTGTATCTTCATTATTTGTTGAGGAAACAAAATCTATGACAGTACCTTGTACCATTGTTGTGGGTACTTCTGTGTTCCCCTTGACTGACAATTCTGACCCCGAAATACCTAATTCTGAAAATTTTGTTTAATAACCAGTTGCTTCTGGGAATTATCCATGTAAGCAATTATCCACTATTTCAACTCTTTTTAAAGTTTATTTTTTTAAGTTTTTTTATTGAAAGAAAATAAAAAGAAATTTCCGCCTCCTCCCAGCCTCCCATTTACTTCCCCCTCCTCTCACTCTTCTCCTCCTCCCCCCACTTCTCTCCCCCTCCCTCTCCAGTCCAAAAAGCACCCATTCACCCATAATTGTGCAGCATTTTGGCATTACCCCCTTATACCCAAATTGAGTACCTAAGAATTAGAGTCTACTAATATCTGTCACTCATCAATTGTATCAGCTTTATGGGAAACAGGAACTTACTCCTCATGTCACAGTATTCTGAAAAATTGGTACCTGTCACCAGTCTCAGCAATTGCACATTCCATGATGAATTAATGAGTTTTTATAATATTATGAATTTTTATTTTCTTATAGCTTTGGACTTAATCCATTTCCAAAGAACTCACCATATACTGGCTTAGTACCATTTTATAATCCTGTGTTCTTTCTTAGGATCCCTAACCCATCTCCATTCTTTGTTTCCAATACCTAGAAACATATTTTACCCACAACAAGGAAGCCATACCTGGAAGGATCCAAAAACAACTACCCACAAGGTGATATACAGCTGCCTCACACTTGTAAAAACAAGACAGTGCAACAGAAACCAAGGAAAAGAGCATCCACTGAACAAAAGTAAGGTCATATATCAGCAGCTTGAATTATATTCACCATAAATACAGATGGCAAGACATCATTATAAAATACAATCAATAATAACCAAAACAATATGTCTGCAGTAAAGCCTAGCAACCCAACCATGCAGAGTATTGCGCAGCCTGGAAATATCTCAGTGTATGATGGAATCTGCCATGCTCTCCTGCCTGTGCAAGCCTAGTAGACCTGATCCTGCCACCTGCCCAGGTGGGAAGTGCTGAGCCATGGGCATGGTCTCAGCTACTTTCCTCCTGACCCGAATTGGGCACACAAACACCTGGGTCCACAAATGGCATTCAAATGCTCTATAGTCGGTGTTTGCCCTGGCAGCACAGGGAGCCATTTTAAAACCACACATCTTTTTTCCTGCTACTGCTGAATAAATCAGGAAAACCTATCTTAAAGGAGCTGAAGCACACCACCAGCAAGCAGCAAGAAGCTGTGTTAAACTCTGCATTTTTGTATCTAGAATTCCTTTTCAAGACATCTCAGGTTTTAAGTGGATTTTAGTCAACCACATACTCATAAACTCTAGAGTTTTGGAAGTTGCTTACAATGCACTACCTGTTTACTTAAGTAATATTATATCTTTTTGGAGTCTTTTAAAAAGATGAACATGGGATGTACTCACTCATAATTGGTTTCTAGCCATAAATAAAGGTCATTGAGCCTATAATTTGTGATCCTAGAGAAGCTAAATAAGAAGGTGAACCCAAAGAAAAACATATAGTCATCTGCCTGGATATGGGAAGTAGACAAGATTGCCGGGCAAAAACTGGGAACTTGGGGGTGAGGTGGGATGGGGGTAAGGGGAAATGGGGTGAGAAACGTGAGAAGGGGAGAATGGGGGGAGCTTGGGGGAATGGGATGGTTGGGATAAAGGAAGGGTGGACACGGGAGCAGAGAAATATATATCCTAATTAAGGGAGCCATCTTAGGGTTGGCAAGAGACTTGACTCTAGAGGGGCTCGCAGGTGTCCAGGGAGATGTCCCCAGCTAGTACCTTGAGCAACTGAGGAGAGGGAACCTGAAATGACCCTATCCTATAGCCATACTGATGAATATCTTGCATATCACCTTAGAACCTTCATCTGGCGATGGATTGAGACAGAGACAGAGACCCAAATTGGAGTACCAGACTGAGCTCTTAAGATCCAAATGAGGAACAGAAGTCAGGACCACGAGGGGTGTACCCACCCACTGTGACAGTGGAACTGATCTATTGGGAGTTCAGCAAGGCCAGCAGGACTGGGACTGAATAACCATGGGATGAAACCAGACTTTCTGAATGTGGCGGACAATGAAGGCTGATGAGAAGCCAAGGACAATGACGCTAGATTTTGATCCTAATACATGAACTGGCTTTGTTGGAGCCTAGCCTGTTTGGATGCTCACCCTCCTGGTCCTGGACAGAAGTGGGAGGACCTTGGACTTCCCGCAGGAGAGGGCAGGGCAGGGAATCTGGACTGCTCTTCATTCTCGAGAGGGAGGGGGAATGAAGTTGGGGGTTGCTGAGAGGGGTAGGGGAGTAGGGGAGGGAGCTATGTGGGGGAGGAGGGGGAGGGAAGTGGGAAAAGGGGAGGAGGCAGAAATTTTTTTTCTTGCAAAAACTAAAAAAACAAAATAAAAAGATATTGACATGCTGACTTATGGACTTCAAGTGTGTGCTTAAATCCTGGAGAGATCTTTAATGTAATGCCTAAATTGTTAACACTAAATACATATGAGTATTATCCCTCTAAGTTATTAGTGTAACTCCCTGAGACCCTGATGAGTTTCTATTGAAATATATTGGTACACAATTCAATGTCTACAATACAGTTTTCTTTTCTGTACCTGGGCATTTCCTTTTAGCTCTTCTAACATTCAATGGCACAGAAAACAGCATCGTCAGAGGATGAGCAGGTGAAGTTACCTGATGCTGAACATATATCTTCTAAAATTATCAGCTAAGTTAACCAGGTTTCTTTATAATGATGATAGAGTGTCAATGGTCAAATTATAGAAATAGAAAGTGAGCAGATACATATTTAAGGGGAAAATGAATTTTGGCATTTTTGTTGGAAATCAGTAGATATTGAGATGGAGCTAATACTTTAGTTTATCTATATGAGTTGCTGCCTGTTCTGCCAGGGGTGGGTACAGTGTGACTCTTAAACTGAAACTGTGTAATTGGACTTCCCTTTGGACTGTCATCTCACAAATATGACATGTAGAGGCTGATTATTAGCTATTCTAGCTCAACCATACAATAAGCATGTCCCACTAGCTCTTATAACTTAAATTAACCTATATTTTTGTTAATCTACATATTACCACAAGAATTTTATCTCTCTCCCATTATGTGTGTTCAACTCATTCTACATCTTGATGATATCTTCTGCATTCCTCAATTATTTCCTCTTTATCTCTTTGCCTGGAAGTCCAACCTATCTCTCTGGCCTATGTTTTGACTCTTCAAGTTTTTATTATCCCCATCATAACAATACATCTTCACACAGTGCACAAATGTCCCACATCATTTCCCCTGTTTGTCTAAATAAAAGAAAAAATTTTCAAATCGAACACAATAAAATTATATACAATAAGAACAACTATCAAGGAAGAATTATATTAACAACATCCAGTCTATTTTTATTTGAAAAATTTGGAGAAATTACTCTATTATCTCTCTTATCTTGATGAGTACAAAGTTTTATTTCAAATCTGTCTTTTATCATAACTCATATTACCATCCTAAAAATCTTTTAGACAAAATATCTTTTTAGATAAACAAATTAAGTTTTTATGTTTTTTTAGACTCCAATATGTTTTACCTCCCATTTCCCTCCCTCTCCCCATATACCCCCTCCTCCTTGCTCTCGATTCCTGGAGAAGTCAGGGTGCCCCTTCCCCATGGGAAGTCCAAAGCCCCCCCTTCCAGTATGCAAAGGTGTGCAATTAAATAGACTAGGCTCCCCAAATGCCAGTACATGCAGTAGAATCAAAATTCGGTGTAATTATCATTGGCTTCTCAGTCTGTCCTCATTGTCAGCCACATTCAGAGAGTCCGGTTTGATCACATGCTCATTCAGTCCCATTCCAGCTGGCCTTGGTGAGCTCCCACTACATCAGTTGCACCGTCTCCGTGGATGGATGTACCCCTCGCAGTCCTGACTTCCTTGCTCATGTTCTCCCTCCTTCTGCTTTTCATCTCGACCTTGGGAGCTCAGTCCAGTGCTCCAATGTGGGTCTCTGTCTCTACCTCCATCAATCGCCAGATGAAGGTTCTATGGTGATATGCAAAATATTCATCAGTAAGGCTATAGGATAGGATCATTTCAGGTTCCCTATCTTCAGCTGCCCCAGGAACTAACTGGGGACCTCTCCTTAGGCACCTGGAAGCCCCTCTAGGTCCAAGTCTCTATCCAACCCTAAAATGGCTCCCTTAGTTAAGATATCATCTTCCCTACTTCCATATCCACCCTTCCTACATTTCACCATCCCATTCCCACAAGCTCTCGCCAATCCTTCCCTTCACACTTCTCTCTCCCCATCTCTCCTTCCCCAAACCCATCCCCACCCCCTGCTCCCATCTTTTGCCCGGGAATCTTGTCTACTTCTAATATCTAGGAGGATAAACATATGTTTTTCTTTTGGTTCACCTTCTTATTTAGAAATTGAAGGGGATACAAGGATATCCCATCCTCTTGGATTGGTAGGAACAACATAGTAAAATGGCAATTCTACCAAAAGCAATCTATAGATTCAATGCAATCCCTATCAAAATCCCCACAAAATTCTTCACAGACCTTGAGAGAACAACAATCAACTTTATATGGAAAAACAAAAAAACCCAGGATAGCCAAAACAATCCTATACAATAAAAGTACTTCTGGAGGCATTACTATCCCTGACTTCAAACTCTATTACAGAGCTATAGTAATGAAAACAGCTTGGTATTGGCATGAAAACAGAGATGTTGACCAATGGAATTGAATCAAAGACCCAGATAGTAATCCACAAACCTATGAACACCTGATTTTCGACAAAAAAGCTAAAATTATACAATGGAATAAAGAAAGCATCTTTAACAAATGGATTCTGGCATAACTGGATGTCAACCTGTAGAAAATGAAAATAGATCCACATCCATCACCATGCACAAACCTCAAGTCCAAATGCATTAAAGACCTCAATATAAATCTGACCACACTGAACATGATAGAAGAGAAAGTGGTAAGTAGTCTGCAACACATGGGCACAGGAGACCACTTCCTACATATTACCCCAGTATCACAGACAATAAGAGCATCAATGAATAAATGGGACCTCCTGAAACGGAGAATCTTCTGTAATGCAAAGGAAACTGTCATTAAGACAAAAAATAAACCTACTGAATGGGAGAAGATCATCACCAACCTTGCCTCATACAAAGGTCTGATCTCCAAAATATATAAATAACTTAAGAAACTGGACATTAAAACTCTAATTAAACCAATTGAAAAATGAGGTACTTAACAGAGAATTCTCAACAGAAGAAGTTTAAATGGCCAAAATATACTTAAGATCATGTTCAACCTCCTTAGCCATCTGGGAAATGCAAATCAAAACCACTTTGAGATACCACCTTACTTGTGTCAGAATGGCTAAAATCAAAACCACCAATGATAGCCTATGCTGGAGGGGATGTGGAATAAGGGGAACACTCATCCATTGTTGGTTGGAATTCAAACTTGTGCAACCACTTTGGAAATCTTTTTGGCAGTTTCTCAGGACACTGGGAATCAACCTACCTCAGCATCTCACAATTCCACTCTTGGGCATATACCCAAGAGAAGCCCAATCACACTACAAAAGCATTTGTTCAACTATGTTGCTAGCAACAGTATTTGTAATAGACAGAACCTGAAAACAACCCCTTAATAGAAGAATGGATAAAAAAGGTGTGGGACATATACACTTTAGAGTTCTACTCAGTGGTAAAAAACAATGACATCGTGCATTTTGCATACAAATGAATGGAAATAACAATCACTTTACTTGTTTTTCCATATAAAGTTGATTATTGTCCTCTCAAGATCTATGAAGAATTTTGATGGGACCTTGATGGGGATTGCATTGAATCTATAAATTG
>NW_004949269.1:246894-252111 GCF_000317375.1 Microtus ochrogaster | reverse complement strand
TCCAACCTTCCTTTATCCCAATCCTCCTGTTTCCCCAAGTTCCCCCCTCCTTCCCTTCTAACTTTTCTCTCCCCATCTCCCCTTACCCTGATTACACCCCACCCCCAAGATCCCAATATTCTCCCTGGCAATTTTGTCTACTTCCCATAGCCAAGAGGATAACTATATGTTTTTCCTTGGGTTCACCTTCTTATTTAGTTTCTTTTAGTTTCCCAAGCAGCACGGAGTTTCGATCTGGGCACCAGGAGAGACATCATTGGGGTGAGTGAGTGTGGCAGCAGCCAGGAACAGGGAAATCAGATGTTCCTGATCCCTCCTATACTTCCAGGTCCTCCTGCAGGGGCCCAATACCTCCTCTCTCTTCCTATCCCATCCAGCTTACATCCAGATCCCTCCACCCCCTGTCTCCCTCCCTCCTTTCCCTCTTTGGCGGCATAGCACCTCCCAGCTCAGCCTGCTTGGGCGCTGGGACCAGACCCGAATAGGGAGGGCAAAGGGGAGGGCGGTAGTTTCTTTGTCTCCATAGCCTTCCTGCAGCAAGCAGGGTGGGCCCTTTGTTTGTGAGCTACCCTAGCAGCAAGGAGTTTCAATCTGGGCACTGGGAGAGACTTTATTGGGGTGAGTGAGTGCGGCTGCAGCCAGGAAGAGGGAACTCAGACGTTCCTCATCCCTCCTATTCATTACATTTTTAAATGTGTTGCATAGGTACAATATCTTAAAGAAGAGTAGAAATGTATGTACAACATAGCGAGGTAATTTTAAATTTGTATCAATATATAAAAGACCGTATCAATGTAAAATATTTGAGACTAGTATTAGATTTTAGTCTAAATGTATATTCAATAATCTACCATTTTATCTTATTATTGCCATATAATACCTTTTTTCTTTTCAGAAAGAGATCTTTGAATACACCTCCCTTGCTTAATTTTCTCACTTACCATGACTAGTAACAATTTACATCCAACCCCCAAAATGATGTCAAACATCCGCAAACCTCTGAATGACCAGAAACCACCTACCCCACCTCTTGGAAATATAGGAAATCCAGATGGTTTTCTGTTGTCTGGGGATGATGGATCCTTAGGGGACCTTAAGAAAATTAAGATAATGGTCAAGTCCTGAGAGAGCTACTAGCTATTGTCTATCTCAGTGTGATGGGGAATTGTAGGACTTATCTGAAATATGACTTCATTTGTCAGTGACGCTGAACCCTCTCACCTAGCAGATTTGAAATTATTCTAGAAGCAAAATTTTGAGGAAACTGCAACAGAGACATTCTGAAAGGCTGGATTACCTGTGCTACTTCTCTTTTTGGTGTCTTATCTTTTTGTTTTAGAAACACACAAGCCTTAAACCTATCATGAATCTCCATACATGGTGCCTGCTGGGTTAAGCCATCAGACAGTGGCCACCTATGACCGTGGGAATAAGAAGCAATATATGGTTCCATATTTGGTACTTTTTAAAATCTTCATTGAGCACTATGTGGAAATACTTAGCCCTACAATGAACCCCATTTGTATGGAATCTTTCTCTGACCTATTATCCAGCCTCCCAATAATGACACAAAGACTTTTATCAATTACAAAATTCAGCATGTGGCTTAGGCTTGTTTCTAACTAGTTCTTATAGCTTATAATAACCTATTTTACTTATCTATATCATGTTACATGGTTCATTTGCCTCTATTCCATTCTGTACCTCAGACTTGTTCTGAGTTTTCTAGAATCTCTATGGCACAATCTACATGCTTAGATCCTTCTCCTCTTTCTCACTGTAGAAATCCTGCCTATCCCTCCTACCTAGCTATCATGGCATATCCTTTCTTCCATCTTCCAGCTGCAGTGTCCTGTCTGTGTCTAGTGTCTGACTGGTGACTCTGCCTTTCTTCTTCCCAGAGTCCTCTCTCTGACTGATGTCCCCATATACCTCTGTAGTGATGAGGCAAGCAGCGGGCTGTGTTCCTGCCTGCCCTGCCAACTGGCTAGCTTATGCCTTTCTTCTTGCTGGAGTTCTCTTTTTGACTGATGTCCCACCTATACCTCCCGCCAGCTATTGGCCATTCAGCATTTAATTAAACCAATCAAAGCAAAACTTTGTCACACAGTATACAAATATCCCACAACAAAACTGATACCTACACATGAACCATTATACCTGTGGATAAATGTAGGAATTGACCTATTTTAGTGTCAATCTGGGCATCAGACAGCAATATGAAGTATGTGCAGAATTTGCTTACAGATATAGCACAGAGCATATGTAGCTGCCAGCAGTCTTGGAGCCCTGACCCTACCTCAGACACCATGAAGGAAAAAGTCCCCCTGCAATGATCCTTCCCAAAGGTAGGTTAAGGCACTGAACAATGTTAGCCTCTTCTTTAATAAGGAACTGTCTGAATTTTGGGAACCTTCATTTTGGGGAAGTTTTCAGTTCTGTTTTTCAGCTGCAGATTTTGATGACCTTCACAGTTTACATGTGATGTATTAACCATCTGCAAAACATGAGAGCAGAGAGGGGCTGTTTAACCATAACATTTACATAACCAAATCCTTTTTGCTTGCCAACTACATTGTAAAACTGTCTAAAGGTTAATCATTTCTTGTATATCCAATCACAGCAATCATGAACTTATGAGTATGGTGAAAATGACACCGATATTAGACAATCAGGATGGTGCTGAGGCTCAGAGTTGAGATGTCAATAACAGTAATTTGGAATATACATTTGTGATTGAACAGGCATTAAATCAAATTCAGACTTTATAAAACCAGAAGGATTCTGAACAATAAAAGAGGAACACAAGAGAAAAGAGAACGCTGAGAGTTTGTTCCTATGATAGACATGTATGTTGGTAAGATAAGAGCAATCAATCTATGAGGGATTATTATTTAACATAATAGAATTAAGTCTAAGCCATGAGCATACCTCATTTCATTCTTCATTTCCATACATGTCTTCTCCATGTTCATCTAGGAGAAATAAAGGATCATTTTCTCAGTGTATCCCTTCTGTTCTCTATGATCCCAGCAGAATCAGCCTGCATCTTTCTTCGTTGTAGAACACTGCTCTTCACCGTGGCAATACTCTGGTTCTATTGAAGTCTTTGTAGCTGTTACTACACACAAGTGACCTGTAGAACATTTTCCCATCAGTATTCTTTCTTGGTGTTGAGGCTCCTAGGGTCACCCCTTTCTTCCCAGAACTACAGGCAGTTAAAAGTTGCAAGCAAAGCTTTTTTTCCCCCAGAGACATAACCACTGAGAAATTTCCAGTATTTCTGGGCATAGCAGAGCACACTGTTCTCAACAATTGTGTGTGAAACTGGTTGCTGGATGTAGTCTGTTCTACAGAGTGAGTTCTAGGACAGCTAGAGATCACAGTAAGACCCTATCTAAACATTCAAATAAACAAAAACAAAACACAAAAATCCCATCATTGATGACACACTTCTACAGAGCCAAATGTAACTCATTGTTTCACCAGCTAGATTTGTATAGAGTCTTGTCTTTGTTTCTGTTACCATTGTTTCATGTCACCTGTGTAAACATTGTGCTTGTATTATAGGTAACATTCATTCAACATCCCAAAGCATCTTCCAGGCAGACTAGGAAACTGATCATGAGATTGGTCTGTATGAAGGAGTAAAAGAGAAGCAAGAGCTAAGAGAATAAGAACAACAACCATATCCCTCAAGTGAAGGTGCTAGGTCAGGAAACCATCAGGCTTATGTTATGTTAAGTCCTGGTCTGAGGTGACTGAGAGCATTTTGCCAGATGTAGTTACAGTGAAGATGTTCTGCAGGAAGAGACCACAGTCAGACTTGGGCTTGTAATACCAGTACACACAAAGATGATGGAGAAGAAGGAAAAATCTGAGAGGTGGATGAGGTTTAAGAAGTTCTGTCCCAGATCCTGCAGAGTCTATACTGCCCTATACCTCCTCTCTCTTCCTATCCCACCTAGCTTGCATATAGAACCTCCCCCCATCTGCCTCTCTCCCCTCTTTGGCCACATAACATCTCCCAGCTCAGCCTGTTTGGGGGCTGGGACCAAATCCGAATCAGGAGGCCAACCAGGAGGGCGGTAGTTCCTTTGTCTCAATAGCCTGCCTGCAGCAAGCAAGGTAGGCCCTTTGTTTATGAGCTACCCAAGCAGCACAGAGATCCGATCTGGGCACCAGGAGAGCCAACAATGGGGAGTGACATCACTGGGAAGGTACATCAGTGGACAAGGAGACCTGATCCTGTAAAAGATGATCCATAAGGAAGCATTCAGAGGAAGAGATGGGCAGGTGCCAATGCAAGAATTCACCCAACAACCTGAAAAATAACACGAAACCACCAGAACCCAACGACCTCACAACAGGAGAACAGGAGCACCTTAATCAAGAAGAAGTAGAAAAAATTGACTTTATGAAAATTATAGAGGCCTTAAACAGCATGTTAAAAACGCCCTTGTAGAAATGGATGAGAAGTATAACAGAAAGTTTGAAGAATTGAGTAAATCAGTGAATGATACCCTATGAAACCAAGGAAAAACAATTAAGCAGATAATAGAAACAGTTCAAGACTTGAAAACTGAAATGGAGGCAAAGAAGAAAACACAAACAGAGGGCCGGCTGGACATGGAAAATCTAGGTAAATGAATAGAGACTAAAGAAACAAGCATAACCAACAGAATACAAGAATTTGAAGAAAGAATCTCAGATTCTGAAGATAACATAGAGAAAATAAACTCACTGATCAAAGAAAACAGCAAGTCCAACAAACTCTCATCACAAAGCATTCAGGAAATATGGGACACAATAAAAAGACCAAATCTAAGAATAATTGGAGTAGAATAAGGAGAAGTGCAGTTCAATGGTCCAGAAAATATATTTAATAAAATTATAGAAGAAAACATTCCCAACATAAAGAAAGATGTACCTAGGAAGGTTCAAGAAGCATACAGAACACCGAATAGGCTGGATCAAAAAAAAAATCCCCTTGCCATATAATGATCAAAACACAAAGCTTCCAGAATAAAGAAAGAATATTATGAGCCGCAAAGGAAAAAGGCCAAGTTATTTATAAAGGTAAACCTATCAGACTTACACCTGACTTCTCTATGAAAACAATGAAAGCCAGAAGGTCCTGGATAGATGTACTGCAAAAACTAAGAGACCATGGATGCAAGCCCAGACTACTATACCCAGCCAAGCTTTCGTTCACTA
>NW_004949269.1:226667-232798 GCF_000317375.1 Microtus ochrogaster | reverse complement strand
TCTTGGGGGTGGGGTGGGATGGGGGTTAGGGGAGATGGGGAGAGAAAAGTTAGAAGGGAAGGAGGGGGGAACTTGGGGAAAAACGAAGATTGGGATAAAGGAAGGTTGGATAGGGGAGCACGGAAGCACAATTCTTAGTTAAGGGAGCCACCTTGGGGTTGGCAAGAAACTTGACCCTAGAGTGGCTCCCAGGAGCCCAAGGAGATGTCCTCAGTTAGTTCCGTGGGCAGCTGAGGATAGGGAACCTGAAATGACCCTATCCTATAGCAATACTGACTAATATCTTGCATATCACCATAGAAACTTCATCTGGTAATGGATGGAGATAGATACAGAGACCCACACTGGAGCACTGGACTGAGCTCCCAAGGTCACTTTGAAGAGAGGAAGGAGGGAGAAGATGAGCAAGGAACCCCTCAGGACCACGAGGGGTGCACCCTGACCGCTCTTTGGACTGGAGAGGGAGGGGGAGAGTAGTTGGGGGAGGGAGAGAATGGTGGGAGTAGTGGGAGGGAAATGGGAGGCTGGGAGGAGGCGGAAACTTTTTCCTTTTATCAATAAAAAAAAAAGAATTTCTGTCCCAGAAACAAAAACAAAAACAAAAACTAAAGGACCATATAGAGATAGAAGCCACACAATCTTTAGACCAACCCATCATAGCTCAGGGAGAAGAGAGTCAGGCAGCTGATTAGAGCAGTTTTTCTTCTTCAGAGGCTTGCAATTTGACATCTTCATGAGAGGAATCAGAAACCAGCTTGCATAGGCCACACATTTTGTGTTTGTGTGTTTGGAAAGGAGATCATCTATCTGCAAACTTGTGGCAACTGGAAGATGCCATGACCCCATTTCTTATAGTGCTGCTGTTTCTTGGTGAGATACCATATGGGGAGGGACCAATATTCTCTGAGAGGGATGCCAGCCTCACAATCATGATTTGTGCAATCGGATTTCTCAGCAGCTCCAGAAGGCACTGGGAAATAGAGGTCCTGCTCATGTTTCATTGTAAACACTCTCTTGCAGGACTGAGCCCAAACCTCTGGAACCCAGCTTCAGCAGGTAAGTATCTTCCCAACTGTCCTAGTTTGGACATCCTTAATGGGGATGAAGGGGAACTCATGAGCAGAGCAGAGGGAGAACAGCAGGTATTGCACGATGTTGGGGATGCGTGAAACGTTCTGGGTCAGAAAGCTTGTATTAGAGTGGGAGTTCTGGGGAACCAATTGTCAATTTCTTTCAGGGGTCCTCTCTAAACCTACACTGAGAGCAGTGCCAGGAAATGTGGTAGCCACTGGGAACCAGGTGACATTCTTCTGTGAAGGGCCCTCAGAGGCCAAAGAATATCGTCTCTACAAAGTAGGAAGTCAAGACTACCTGATACCAACAGCCCTTCTAGAAACTGAGAATAAGGCCAAGTTTTCTATCTCTTTGGTTCAATGGAACAATGCAGGCCAATATTGGTGTTCTTATACAATCACCATTGGCTCATTAGAAAACAGTGACACCCTAGAGCTGGTGGTGACAGGTAACAGAACCCCCCTCAGCCCCTGGATTTGCCTTAATGGGGCTCCTTTCTCAAATATGAGAAGTGGGGAACCATGTTTCTCATACAAGTTCTCCTAATAGCTTTGCTCTGTTCTCCTAGGAGTTTACCTCAGCAATGTCGTTCTGTCAGCCATTCCCAGCCCTGTGGTGACTTCAGGAGGGCGAGTTACTCTTCAGTGTGAGTCACAAGAGCCGTATAATATGTTCATTCTAATGAAGGATGGTGAGTTCTCGAGTCCTCAACCCTCACAGAAAATATACTCTGACCTATTTGGAGCCACGTTCTTGGTGGATCCTGTGACCCCCAATAAGAGGTGGAGGTTCACATGCTATGGTTATTCCTTGAGCACCCCTCAGCTGTGGTCGCTGCCCAGTAACCAACTGGAGCTCCTGGTATCAGGTAAGGAAGTGCAGTACGTTCTTTTGAGTATAATTGCTACTGATACAGGGTCCCTATAAAATACCTGTATAGTGCTGGGTGATTGACAACCAGGCCTACTCGACTCAGTGTCACAGAATTTCTGATACGGCTGGTCACCATGGGAGATACTAATAATGAAATCTAAGATCCATGGAAATGTGAGGTCTTTATGTGTACTTCTGCTATTGCAGATCAGCTTATGTGTCAGGGGCAATTGTCACCTTTTCTGTGACATTTTAGTGACAGATGCACCTCCTTTCTTCCTACTTCTTTGCAGGGACCCTTCACAAGCCCACCGTATGGGCTGAGCCAGGCTCTGTGATCACCTCAGGGAGTTATGTTACCATCTGGTGTAGGGCAAGCCTAGAGACCCTAATCTATGTGATATATAAAGAGGGAAGCCCAGATCCCTAAGACCAACAGAACCAAATAGTCTACAATAATAATACAAAACTCACCATTTCATCTATGACTGAATTGAATGCAGGGAGATATCACTGCTACTCTTACACCTCTATTAGAGGGACAGAACCAAGTAACACCTTAGAGCTGGTGGTGACAGGTGAGAGACACTCAAATATCTTTTCCCCAGAAGTTAATCTCCAGAAACACTGCTAAGCACTATTTCCCATAGAAGGAAAGCCATGAGTGACAATTTAGACTGTGTGGTTCCCTTTAATTTTCCATGTGTATTTCTTTTAGGAGTCTACAACAAACCCATACCATTGACACTGCAAGACCCTATTGTGACTGTAGGAATGTCTGTGACTCTCTCTTGTACCTCAAAGCATTCATACAACGGGTTTGTTTTAACTAGGCATGATCAGAAGTTCTTTCAAGTCAGAGTTCACAAGATAAACACACTGGATTGTACCTTGCTGAGTTCCAATTGAGTCGAATGACCTCCAGCCAAAGGTTGAGGTTCAGATGCTATGGCTATTACACAAGTAATTCTCAGGTGTGGTAAGAAGAGAGTGACGTTTTGCAACTTCCGATCTTAGGTCAGGGCACCTCACGCTCTCTAGAATCATATTCTACTAGACACAGGTTTCCACTGGAGACCGTGGTGTGTCATGTGTTTGAGGATTTAGGATTCATGAGTCGGTTGACACAGTATACAAACTATGAGAGTCACTGTATAGAAAATGAGGGGAGGGCATAATAAGAATGGAACCTCAGAGAGTCAGGAGAATGATGTGTCTTCCCATGACATTATTGGTTCTTTTTTATTTTAGGGATAAAGTTCAATATCAGGAGCAAGTTTGATATTTACTCTGAAACTGTTTGATTGGCCCCACATCTTTCTCTTCTACTTCCTTGTAGGAAGACTGAAGAAACCCACTTTGAGGGCTGAGCCAGGATCTGTGATTACGTCAGGGAATAATGTGACCATCTTGTGTGAGGGGACCTAGGGAAAGCAACCAATGTATTTCCTCTATAAAGAAGGAAGCCCAGAACCCTGGGACAGTCAAACTCCAAAAGAACCTGGTACCAAGGCCATGTTCTCAATAGCATCCATGGAAAAGCATCATGCAGGAAAATATCGCTGTTACTCTTACAACTCTGCAGGTTGGTCAGAACGCAGTGACATGCTGGAGCTGGTTGTGACAGGTGAGAGGGCACTTCTGTATCCCTGCGAATGCTCACTGTTGTGTCTCCTCCTCAATTCTGAGAAGGGGGCACTGTTTACCTTCTGTTTCCACTTAACAGGCTTCCTCTTCACTCCTAGGAGTCCATCCTATTAATGTCACCCTGTCAGCCATGTTGAGTCCTGTGGTGACCTAAGGAGGGTATGTGACTCTTCAGTGTGTCTCTCAACAGGCATATAACAGCTTCATTCTAGTGAAGGATAATGAGAAGTTCTCCCAGCCTGTGCCCTCACATGATATATACGCTAAGCTATCAGGAGCTTGTTTCACAGTGGGTCCTGTGACCCACAACCAGAGGTGGAGATTTACATGCTATGGCTTTTACTGGAGTAGTTCCCAGCTGTGGTCAGTTCCTAGTAATGACCTAGAGCTCCTGGTCTCAGGCAAGTAAGCTCCAGCCTCTACTTTGAATATTACAAGAGATAAAGGATCCCAGGAAAGGAGTTCATGTGTGTGGGGTGGGTGATCGAGAGTTAGGACAATTTAATCTAGTGTCATAGAATGTGTGATACAGCTGGACTTGAGGTGCAGAAATCTGTCTGGATAATAACAGTGGACCTAATGGGTCAAGGGACAAGGCAGGTCTTTATGTGACATTCCGCTGTTATATATCAGCTTAAGTGCCATTTCCAATTGTGACCTTTTCTGTGCAACTGTCTTTAAAAAGATGTTTCTATTTTTCTTGCTTCTTTTCAGGGACCCTTCACAAACCCACTATCAGGGCTCTTCCAGGCTCTGTGATCACCTCAGAGAGTCCTGTTACAATCTGGTGTGAAGGCACCCTAGAAAGCCTTATGTATGTGATATATAAAGAAGGAAGCCCAGAACCCAGTTACACACAAACCTAAATAGACCACAACAATAAGGCACAATTCTCGATCCCATCTGTTACTGGACTGAATGCAGGGCGATACAACTATTACTCATACAACTTTGCTGGCTGGACAGAGCACAGTGATACCCTGGAGCTGGTGGTGACAGGTGAGAGGTCACTAAGTGTCACAATCTTTGCCTCTATCCTCAGGAAATTATCTTCCATAGGTGTGCTTCCTCAGCTTTTCTGCTGGAGACATTATGGGCTGTCTTTCATTAAACAGGCTGCCTCTTCCTCTCCTAGGTGTTCACCATGGTAAACCTACTCTGTCAGCTTTACCCAGCCCTGTGGTGACTCCAGGTGGGAATGTGAACCTTAAGTGTGTCTCATCTAAAGGATGTGATTGGTTCATTTTGACTGGAGTAGATCAAAATTTCTCCAGGTCCCAAAAGGCACAGTTTATAGACACTGGACAGTCCCTAGCTCTGTTTCCTGAGATCACCTTGGCCTCCAGAACGAGTGGGCCCTTCAGATGTTATGGATACTATACAAATACCTCGCTTGTGTGTTCAGAGGCCAGTGACCCTTTGGAGATACATGTTTCAGGTGAGGAAGTCTCATTTACTCAACTTTTGGCACCAGAAACCCTTTGTCATACGTTGTGCTGCCTCAAGGAAGGTTTAAAGCCATGGTGGCTAAAGGAAACTGTTGAGTGCTAAGGCCCAGAGTATGAATGTCCACAGCACTGTCAGGGAAGGATGGGATGTGGAATGTATAGAAAGATCCAACTGAACGGCTTCCTGAGTCTTCTGCTTATAGGACTGTCAAATAATCCCTTCCTACTGATCCTTAAAGGCCCTGTACTGGCCCCTGGAGAGAACCCGATCCTCAAGTGTTCCTCTGAGATAAGTTATGACAGATTTGCTCTGTTTAAGAACAGGGAAAGTGACCTTAACCAGGTCTCTGTCCATCAGTCTCAGGATGGACATTTTCACCCCAATTTCACCTTAGGCTCTGTGAATTCCTCTAATGTTGGTCAGTATAGATGCCTTGGTGCACACAGTTACTCCTCTAAGTGGTCAGCCTCCAGTGATGATCCTCTGGACATCCTGATCACAGGTGAGGATTTTAGTGCAGGCTTAGCTGGGAGGAGACCTGGCACTCATCATCAAGATGATGATGAATATCTCACAGAGGAATAGGTCTCAGGACAAGGGAGTGCACAGTCTGTTAAAATATGGGGAGACTAGGTTCTGAAAGGGGGACTCAGACCAATCCCTGCAGTCCTTCACTCACTAATTTTCATTGCTTTATGATACCCTGCAGTTATACCAAATCTCTCTGTGCATCCAGGCACTACTGTTTCCTTAGAAGAGAATTTGACCCTGCAGTGTCAATCATCAATCCCCGTGGATAGTTTCCTTCTGTTCAAGGAAGTTGCAGCCCATCCCTATTTTTATCAAAAATCACAGTTTCAAAATCAGTCAGAATTCTCCATGAGTGCTGTGTCCTCAGCTCTTAGGGGTTCCTATGTATGCTTTGGTTCCCAAAGCTCCTCCCCTCACCTGTTGTCACACCCCAGTGTCCCTGTGGAGATCGTAGTTTCAGGTGAGATAACCCAGACCTCTTTGAGCTCAATTAAGACAGGATAATTGACCTAGGAATTGACCTAGAGATTTAAACGTAAACGGTTCTTTCTTAATTA
>NW_004949269.1:225050-226382 GCF_000317375.1 Microtus ochrogaster | reverse complement strand
ACTTACTAATATATGAGTGTTCCATTTAAATCATTTCTACCTTTTCCATTCTTCCTCTCACTCTTTCTGTGTTTTTCACACCCTTTTAAATTTTAAATTTTGCCTCTGATTTTTAACTGTTATTGTTATACAAAACACACACACGAACACATAAATGCACATCTGACAGCCTAGCTTGAGATTCTTTTGATTCTTCCATTTTCTAGCCTTGTCTCCAAACATTTTATCTGAAGACCTCACAGATTCACCATGTGGTTTGTCTCCACTTCCTGTTGTCTACTAGTTGCCATCTGATTTTGTTAGTTTGATTTGACTCCAAGACATACAGACGAGGAAGAGACTATAAAATCTTGGGATGTAGCCGGTGAATGAGTGCAAACCAATTTGCAGGGGAATGAGCTTCTAGGATTCTTTACTACAGCAGAGCTGGGATCATAGGAAGCCTCTTTATTTTAATCGGGGAGGGTGTAATTTTCCATCTTAGCTTTCTGAAAAACATTACACTTGATTTCAAAGAAGTACTTTGGCCACAAGTTCTGAACTCAGAGTATAGTTAGGCTGAAGTAATCAAGCAAAAGCCCAGGAGAAAGCCTGCTATCGCGAGAAATAGTTTGTTCCAGAACTTCATTATAGTTGTCATGAGTATAATAAGCATTTCTTGGAAATAAAAGTGCACAGCTTCACAAAAGAATCAGTTCTCTTGAGTACTTCACACATTGAACATGCCTTTGTTTCTCAGGAGTGCCTGAGACCACCAGACAACCACAAAACATGTCAGAATCCACAATAGGTGGGTCAGGAAAATTCTGGGTTGGGCATGGACTTCGAAGGTCAGATTGCATACACAGGAGGGAGCTACTCAGAGTGGAAATACAGATATATTATGGTGGCTTTGTATGGTCCTGACCTGTTTGTCCACAATCTCCAGTCTCACAGCCTCAAGATCACACAGTGGAGAACATCATTCAGATGGCCATTTCCGGTTTGATTCTCACAGTACTTGGGATTTTGCTGTTTGGGGCTTGCCACAGCCAGAGAAGACCTTGATTGCATCCTAGAAGTGAAGATAAGAGATGGCCACAGACTTTCATTGTTACTATCTCTGAAAAATGAATTTGTTCATCTTTGGTTTTTTTATAAGAAAATTTAAGGTTTAAAATGGGTATCACTTGGGAGAAAAGATCCAGCAATCAAATGTGTTTTGGATGCAGGAAAGGATCAAAATGTTGGGTTGGAGAGCTCTTCCATCACCACATTAAGGCTTGTACCCTCTACCTTACTGTGGACTTTGAAGAATTTTTCCTTTGACTCTTTTTTAGACGGGAACTTACT
>NW_004949269.1:223792-224950 GCF_000317375.1 Microtus ochrogaster | reverse complement strand
GTTGGGTTGGAGAGCTCTTCCATCACCACATTAAGGCTTGTACCCTCTACCTTACTGTGGACTTTGAAGAATTTTTCCTTTGACTCTTTTTTAGACGGGAACTTACTGTGCCTTTAGTGTGGCTTGGTCCTGATCTTTATATATCTTCTGCTTTCCCCAGTTTCTTTTATATGTTACTTTATTATAAATTATCATATTCCCTATTATGAACATCTGCTTTGGTGGAAGTTTTTACTACTATGAATACAGAATTTGACTCAATAAGAACAAGAAAAAATTAATGGACACAAATCAGATTCCCATATTCTAAGATAACAGAATATAAATGATGCTCCCAAATTCTCTACTCTCACTTAGGTATCCTATTATCCACACTCATTGTGAGTTTTCTGCTAATTTATAAAAATGTTGCTGTCTACTGTTTAAAGGAACTATCTGGTGGAACATTCTTGATGTAGTTTGAAAAATATTCTCTTAATAAAGGGCTTCTCTACTACATTTGCTGATTGATGTATATAATCCCTTGAATGGATACCTTGATGTCCCAGCTTATTCCTGTATTCCAAGGTCAGTTAGTTCCATAATGCGAGCAACAAGGAGCAGTGAAAACAGCAGACATGGCCCCCTTACCCTCTTTGCTGTTTCTGTGTGAAGAGGAAGAACACCAGCAAATGCTGATAAATCTTTGCATTGTCACAATAAAAGATATTATTTTAGTCCTCAATTAATTATTTGAAATATTTGAGATCCATGAGAGGAGACACTTGTCTTATGTATCCCAGCTGTTTTGTTAAGGTCAGTTTTGTACACTCCATTTTTCCAATCCCTTGTTCTCATTAATTGTGTGAAAACTGGAGTATGTACTTGGGACTCTGAAGATGCAGAGACCAAGAGAGATAAAACTAAGACACTGTCAAGAGGGAGATGGTGAGCATGAGGACTTAAAATAATCTAGTCAGCACAGAGTTATAGAGATCCTGGTCCAACCATTATGGCTCCTGAATTTTTTTTCCTTTTTTTTTTTTTTTGAGGAAAGTAAGGATCCTTTATTGCAATTTATCTAACCTGAAACTTCAAAATTACTAACATGTAGAAAAGTAAGTATGCCTGGAGATATATTTCCATATGTTTCTATACATAATTTTATAAAACAATTGG
>NW_004949269.1:213185-221330 GCF_000317375.1 Microtus ochrogaster | reverse complement strand
TTTGCTTTACAGAAGCTTCTCAGTTTTAGTAGGTCCCATTCATTCAATGTTGCCCTTAATGTCTCTGCTGCTGGAGTTATACATAGGAAGCAATTTCCTGTGCCAATCTGTTGTAGGGTGCTTCCTGGTCCAACCATTTTGGCTTCTGAATATTTGATATGTTTCTTATGCATTATCTTCATTAAGGTGATTGATGTGGGAAGTCCCATTTTAACTGTGATAGGAACTATTTTGGGGACAAGGAGATACTGGTGTGTACAAAATGAAGAAGTGAACTCAGAACTGGCATGTATTCATTCATCCTTCTCTGCTTTTGTATGTGGATATAAAGCTTCTAGCTGCTTGAAGGTTCTGTTGACTTGGTATCTCTTTTAATCAACTGTACTCTGGAGCTGTGAGCTGCATAAGTATTTTCTGCATTAAGCTGCTTCCACTTCCTACTTATGTATTTTATCACAGTAGCAGGAAACGTAACACAGAGAGAGATTCCTGACTGCCTCATTTAACAATATTTGCATGTTTACCACTCAGAGTTATGCCTGTCTTGTACAGGCAACCACAAATACTATGAGCACATTACTACACTGTGATATGTGTTCAGGAGATGGTATTTGGCAGCACTACTATTCTTCCCTCATCTTTGTTCTTTAGCATTCCCTGAACCATAAAAAGTGGTATACAGATATGCTGATTAGATTAAAGCATTCCATGGTCACCCATTTTCCACACACTTACAAGCTACAAGTTTGTACTATCAATCTATTATTGACAATTGCATACACAAAATTTGACTAACACTGAGCCCAGTACTAATCTGTTCATTTAAACATAACTAATGTAGTATGACACCATGTGAATTTAGCGAAATAAGAACAGCAGTTTCCACACAAGCGTGTATAATGCTTCCTGCTGTGGATTTTTGACCCAGTATTATAGTACAATGCATAGATGCTATTCTGTTGAACATACCTCAAATAACATAAAAAAACAATCATGTTGTACAATTATTAAAAGCCTAGAGATATAAATTGTGGTCCAACCTGAAACTCAGAAAAGGAAAACAGCCAGCCACTGGCTCTTACCTCTACCTCAACCTGAAATGATGATCCTTCCTCCAGGAATCTCAGAATGAAACTTTGTGTAAGAGCTGTCTTCTGTTTTATATTCCTCCCTAGTTCTAGGGTTAAAGTGTATACCATTACTACATGTTTTCTATGGCAAACTAGTGTGGCTACTGGGAATAAAGGTGTGTGTCACCACTGCCTGGTCCTTAAGTCTGGTCAGTATGGCTGTTTTACTCTCTGAACTTCAGGCAAATGTTATTAAAGAACTATCACCACACATTCATGTCACTACTGCACCAGGAGAAGGATATATCCTTTCCAGTAGGTATTATAGGTCATAGTCTTTACAGATGACAGGATTGTTGTTGACTTTCCTCCCTTAGCAGTCTATACAACATATTCTGGATTATGAATCTAGTGAAAATAGGAAAATTCTAGCTCATCTTAATCTTGATTTCTTGATGTTCTCCAATCAAAGTTCATGATATCTTCATTAACTGGGTCCTATTATTTGATAAGAAACCAAAATTGATGACAATATCTTATATTATTGTGGTAGGTGCTTCTGAGTTCCACTTGATTAAAAATTGTGACTCCAAAGTACCCTCTTCTGAAAGTTCTGCTTAATAACTGGTTGCTTCTGGGAATTATCTGTAGTATGGAGAGGAATGGTGGGCTGTGTCCTGCCACCCAGCTGGCTTAACCCCCAAAATAACCACACAGAAATTGTATTAATTTAAACACTGTCTAGCCCAGTAGTTCCAGCCTCTTATTGGCTAACTATCACATCTTGATTCAACCCATTTCTAATAATTTGTATTGCCACTTGACTGTGGCTTACTGGGATGAGTCTAACCAGCATCAGTCTTGGAGAGGGGAGGCATGACATCTGCCACACTGCCTTCTTCCTCCGAGCATTCTGTTCTGTCTACTCTGTCCACCTAAGGGCTGCCCTATGAAAAGGCCAAGGCAGTTTTCTTTTTTTTAAATTTATTTTTCCATTCAAAAATTTACACTTCCTTGCCTCCTCCCATTCCCCTCCTTCTCCTTCCCTCCCCCTCCTCTCTTTGCCTCCCTCTTTAAGAGAGGGCAGGGAACCCTGCCCTGTGAGAATTCCAAGGCCCTCCCCCCTACATCCAGGCCTAGGAAGCATTGCATCCAAATAGACTAGGGTCCCAAAAAACCAGTACATGCAGTAGAAACAAGTCCCAGTGCCTTTATCAATGGCTTCTCAATCAGCCCCCATTTTCAGCCACATTCAGAGAGTCCAGTTTGATTGCATGGTCATTCAGTCCTGGTCCAGCTGGATTTGGTGAGCTCCCATTAGAATAGCCACACTGTCCTAGTGGGTGGACCAACACCTCACAGTCCAGACTTCCTTGGTCATTTTCTCCCTCCTTCTGTTTTTCAACTGGACTTTGGGGGCTTAGTTCATTGCTCTGATCAGGGTCTCTGTCTCCATCTCCATTCGATGCCAGATGAAGATTCTATGGTGATATTGGAGATAATCATCAGTGTGGTATTGGGCCAAGGTCAGTTCAGGCTCATTCTACTCTGCTGCCCAAGGACCTAGCTGGTGACATCCCCATGAATGCCTGGGAACCCCTCTAGAGCCAAGTCTCTTACCAACTCTAAAATGGCTCCCTTAATGTAGATATCTCCTTCCCTGCTCCTATATCTGCCCTTCCTCCATCTCTACCATTCCATTTCCCCAAGCTATCTCCAGTCTTTCCTTTCTCCCTTCTCTATCCCCATCTCCCCTTCCCCCAGCCCTACCGCCACTGCTACCCCAATCCCCATGCTCCCAACTTGTTTGCCTCCAATTTCCAGGAGGATCTATATATGTTTTTATTTGGCTTCACCTTGTTATTTGGCTTCTCTATGATTGAGAACTATAGGCTTAATGTCCTTGATTTATGGCTAGAGACCACTAATGAGTGACTACATAGCATATTCATCTTCTTGGGTCTGTCTAGGTTTTCTCACTCAAGATAATGTTTTCTATTTCCATTAATTTGCATGCAAAATTCAAAATGTCATTATTTTTTACCTCTGAGTAGTACTTTAATGTGTATATATTCCATACTTTCTTTATCCATTCTTTCATTGAGGGGCATCTAGGTTGTTTCAAGGATTGGGAAATCACAAGTAATGCTGGTATGAACATAGTTGAAGAAATGCTTTTGTAGTATGATTGGGCATCTCTTGAGTATATTTCCAAGAGTGTTATTACTGGATCCTGAGGTAGGTTGATTCCCAATTTCCTGAGAAACCACTACACTGATTTCCAAAGTGGTGGTTGCACAAGTTTGCATTCCCAACAGCAATGGATGAGTGTTCCCTTATTCTACATCCTCTTCAGCATAGGCTATTATTTGTGTTTTTGATTTTAGCCATTCTGACAGGTGTAAGATGGTATTTCAAAGTTGTTTTGATTTGTATTTCCCTGATCGCTAAGGAGGTTGAGCATTAAGTGTCTTTTGCCCATTTGAACTTTGTCTGATTAGATTTTTTTTCAGTTCAGTACCCCATTTTTTTAATTTAATTAGAATTTTCATGTCCAGCTTCTTGCGTTCTTTATATATTTTGGAGCTCAGACCTTTGTCTGATGCGGGGTTGGTGAAGATCTACAATTCAGAAGGATGCCTTTTTGTCCTTAATGACAGCATTCTTTGCTTTACAGAAGCTTCTCAGTTTCAGGAGGTCCCATTTATTCACTGTTGCTCTTGTTGTCTGTGCTACTGGGGTTCTACATAGGAAGTGGTCTCCTGTGCCCATGTGTTGCAGTCTACTTCTCACTTTCTCTTCTATTAGGTTAATTGTGGTCAGATTTATATTAAGGTCTTTAATCCATTTGGACTTGAGTTTTGTGCATGCTGATAGATATGGATCTATTTTCATTCTTCTACATGTTGACATCCCATTATGCCATCACCATTTGTTGAAGAGGCTTTCTTTCTTCCATTGTTTACTTTTAGCTCCCTTGTCAAAAATCAGGTGTTAGTAGATTAGTTAATATTCGTGTCTTCAGTTTGATTCCATTGGTCAACATCTGTGTTTTGGTGTGAATACCAAGCTGTTTTCATTACTGTAGCTCTGTAATAGTGTTTGAAGTTAGGGATGGTAATGCCTCCAGAAGTTCCTCTATTGTATAGGAATGTGTACAAGGAGCTGCGGGCCACCTCCCGCCTCCCAGCTCCCAGCCACCAGCTAGCTTTACCAAAATAACAACACACAAATTGTATTCATTTAAATACTGCCTGGCCCATTATATCTAGCCTCTTCCTGGCTAACTCTCATACCCTGATAAACCCATTTCTAATAATCTGTGTAGCACCACGAGGTGATGGCTTATCAGGAAAGATTCAGCATGTCTGACCTGGTGGCTGGCTCCATGGCATCTGACAAACCATGATTTCTTTCTCCCAGCATTCTGTTCTGTCTATTCCACCTATCTAAATCCTGCCCTTTCAAAAAGCCAAGGCAGTTTCTTCATTAACCAATCAGAGTAACACATAGACAGATCATCATTTCCTCCATCAGGAATGTTTTGGCTATCCTGGGTTTTTTATTTTTCCACATAAAGTTGATTATTTTTCTCTTAATGTCTGCAAATAATTTTGTTGGGATTTTGATAGGGACTGCATTGAATTTATAGATTGCCTTTGGTAGAACTGCCATTTTTACTATGTTGATCCTACCTATCCAAGAACATGGGAGATCCTTCCATTTTCTGTTATCCTCTTCAATTTCTTTCTTCAAAGTCTTAAAGTTCTTGTCAAATAGATCTTTCACTTCCTTGGTTAGTGTAACCCCAAGATACTTTATGGTGTTTGTGGATATTGTGATAGGCAAAGTTTCTCTAATTTCCCTCTCTGCTTCTCTATCCTTTGTGTATAGAAAGGTTACTGATTTTTTTGAATTGATCTTGTATCCTGCCACATCACTGAAGTTATTTATCAGCTGTAGGAGTTCTTTGGAAGAGATTTTGGGGTTATTGTACACAATCATATCATCTGCAAATGAAGAAAGTTTGACTTCTTCCTTTCCAATTCGAATCCCCATTGATCTCCTTACCAGGATGAGTCTGAAGAGCTTCTGACTTGGAGAGGAGAGCCATGGCATCTGCCACACTGCCTTCTTCCTCCCAGCATTTTGTTCTGTCTACTTTGCCCACCTAAGGGCTGCCATATCAAAAGGTCGAGGCAGTTTTCTTTATTCAACCAATGAAAGCAACACATAGAAAGAAGACCCGCCTACACCAATTATCCAGCTATGCAATTATCCCCTATTATAACTCTTTTTAAATTTATTTTTAAATAGATAATAAAATATCATGTTTCTATAGAGCTTTTCATTAGTCTTTATTTTTCTTAGCCCACTCTATTGACTATTTCTTAAAATGAGGATTGAAATACAGATTTTAAAAGTCCTCTAAATTACCAGACTGATAGATTCCTACAGCAACCCTGAAAGAAAGTGCATTAGCATAATTCTACCCTATGGAACGAGCAAGGAGTTTAGGGTCTACTTGAGGTTGAATAGTTTCATGTTATCATTTTCTTAAATGGAAGCTAGTCACTTTCCTCCAGTGAGCATTAGCACCTGGAATGTTAAGATAAAATCTGCAGTGTACAAAGAGGAACTGTAATCAGCAGGTTAGGGGTGAGGAGGAAGCATTGGTGGGGTTTAGATGAAGAAGTTTTCTAAGGAGTAGAAGCCTTTTCTAGCAATGAGGAAGTCAGAGTAACAAACTTACAGGAAACTAAAGTATGACCTAGGCCATGAGATGAGTGAACTTCCTTCAGTGGGTCAGTTATGTCTTGTTAATATTTCCAGAAACCTCTTTCTCCTATGATCATATAATCTTTTAATGGTCCTATTTAGTCCTTAATCAACCCAGGAAGAGTGTGGTCTTTAGCTCTTGTTTCCCCACTATTATTGCCATTAACTCTATAAAATTCTGTCCTGAGATATGTCTCTGTTGCTGTCTCTTGGTTGTCGTACTAACTTTGAAAGGCTACCTCTAACCTGTTCATTACAGGTTGCACAGGGCACTTCAGAATTCTATTTTTTTTCTGAACCATCACCCATTCTGTCATTGAATTTAGTGATTCAGCTGCCTTTTAGTTCTTTTTGTTCCTGTAACAACTCCCAACTTTGGTGTTCTCCTTACTTTAATCTATCATATGTTACCTACCTAGCATGAATAGATGTTTGTTCATAGCTCCTAAGGAATAGTTTCATACATTGGGCTTGCCTGTCAAGTTTTCCATGCTGACATAAGGACTTCAAGTGTGTGTGTACATCCTGGAGAGATCTTTAATGTCATGCCTAAATTGAGAACACTAAATACAAGTGAATATTATCCTTCTAAGTTATTACTCTAACTCCCTGAGAGCATGATGAGTTCTTATTGGAATATATTGGTATACAATTCAATGTCTACAATACAGTTTTCTTTTCTGTACCTGGGCATTTCCTTTTAGCTCCTCTAACATTTAATGGCACAGAAAACAGCATCATCATCAACAGAGGATGAGTAGGTGAAGTTACTTGATGCTGAACTTATATCTTCCAAAAATTTTCAACTAAGTTTAACCAGGTTTCTTTTATAATGGTAGAGTGTTAATGGTCAAGTTATAGAAACAGAAAGTGAGCAGATACATAAGGGGAAAATGATGCTTGAGATTGGTATTTTTGCTGTAAATCAGTAGATATTGAGATGGAGCTAATGCCTTAGTTTATCTACATGAGTTGCTGGCTGTTCTTCTGGCAGGGGTGGGTACAGTGTGTTTTTCAAACTGAAACTGTGTAATTGGTCTTCCCTTTGCACTGTCATCTCACAAATAATGACTTGTAGAGACTTATTATTAACTATGCAAGCTTGACCATTATCATGTCCCACTAGCTCATATAACTTATATTAAGCCATATTTTTGTTAATCTACATACTACCGCAAAAATTTTATCTCTCTCCCATTATGTGTGTTCAACTCATTCTACATCTTGATGACATCTCCTGCATTCCTCAATTATTTCCTCTTCATCTCTTTGCCTGGAAGTCCAGCCTATCTGTCCTGCCTATGTTTTGGCAATTCCAGTTTTTATTATACCCATCATAGCAACACATCTTCACACTGTGCACAATTATCCCACACCATTTCCCTGTTTTGTCTAAATAAAAGAAAAGGCTTTCAACTCTAACACAATAAAATTATATACAATAAGAACAACTATCAAGGAAGAATTATATTCACAACATCCAGTCTACTTGTATTTGAAAAATTTGGAGAAATTACTCTATTATCTCTTGTATCTTGATGAGTACAAAGTTTTATACCTAATTTGTCTTCTATTATAACTCATATTACCATCCCAAAAATATCTTTTTTAGACTTAAAATACCTTCTTAGATAAACAACTTAAGTTTTTATGTTTTCCAATCTTATAAACTTTTCAACTTTTATGTAAGTTATTTTTTCTGAATTTGCTAGGAAGGAAAACTATACATATAACTATCTGGTCTTCAATCCTCATTAGAAACCCAAGAAGAATAAAAATATTACCTGAGTAAATAGAAAGTGCAGGGGAAAGAACTCTGAAACTAAAGAAACAATTGAGATATCTGGCTTCCTAGATTGTCACCCCAAGATCCCTTTATAAAATTGGGGCATTCATCCTCACCTGACAGGTTTAGAGTATCTGACAGACTTTTCTGTGAAACAGAAAGTTTGAAGGACAATCCTTATTGAAAACATGTGTTTACTTCATCTTTACTGTTTCTCCTTCTGTTGAATATTGATTATTTTATTTTATTTTTTTCCTTTCTATTAAAAATTTCCACCTCCTCCCCTCCTCCCATTCCCCCCTCTCCCTCCCTCTGCCCCCCTCCTTTTCTAGTCTAAAGAACAGTCAGGGTTCCCTGACCTGTGGGAAGTCCAAGGTCCTTCCTGCTCCATCTAGGTCTAGGAAGGTGAGCATCCAAACACTAGGCACCCACAAAGCAAAAATAAGAATAGCAGATTCTACACAATTGTGTATAATGCTTCCTGATGTGGATTTTTTTTCTTTTTCTTTA
>NW_004949269.1:201779-202808 GCF_000317375.1 Microtus ochrogaster | reverse complement strand
GGTTTGCCAGTATTTTGTTGAGGATCTTTGCGTCGATGTTCATGAGTGAGATTGGCCTGTAATTCTCTTTCTTGGTTGAGTCTTTGTGTGGTTTTGTTATCAGACTAACTATAGCTTCATAAAAGGAATTTGGCAATGACTCTTCTGTTTCTATATTGTGAAATACATTAAGGAGTATAGGTATTAGGTCTTCTTGAAGTTCTGGTAGAATTCCGCATTGAAACCATCTGGTCCTGGGCTTTTTTGTGTCGGGAGATTTTTGATAACAGCTTCTAATTCTTCGCAACTAACAGGTCTTTTTAGATTGTTCACCTGTTCCTGGTTTAATTTTGGTATATGGTATTTTTCTAAAAAAGTTTCCATTTCTTTTACATTTTCAAGTTTTGTGGCATACAGGCTTTTGTAGTAACATCCAATGATTCTCTGAATTTCCTCTGTGTCTGTGGTTATGTCCCCCTTTTCATTTCTGATCTTATTAATTTGCATATTCTCTCCCTGCTGTTTGATTAGTTTGGATAGGGGTTTATCAATCTTGTTGATTTTCTCCAAGAATAAGCTTTTTGTTTCATTGATTCTTTGGATTGTTTTCTGTGTTTCTATTTTGTTGATTTCAGCCCTCAGTGTGATTATTTCCAGTCTTCTACTTCCTTTTTTTCCATGATTTTGTAGGCTTTCTGGTGGTAGCAGTCTTGTTGAATTCTAGCATTAATCCATGGTGATCTGATAAGACACAGGTGGTTACTAATATTTTTTTGTAACTGTGGAAGTTTTCTTTGTTACCGAGTATGTAGTCAATTTTCGAGAGGATTCCATGAGGTGCAGAGAAGCTTTCTTTGGTTAGAATATCCTATAGATATCTGTAAAGTCCAATTGATTCATTACCTCCATTAATTCTCTAATTTCTCTGTGATTTTCCTGTCTGATTGACCTGTCCATTGGTGAGAGAGGAGTGTTGAACTCTCCTACTATTAGTGTGTGCGGTTTGATGGCTGCCTTGAGTTTTAGTAATGTTTCTTTTATGTACATGGA
>NW_004949269.1:196494-197650 GCF_000317375.1 Microtus ochrogaster | reverse complement strand
CTATATGTTTTTCTTTGGGTTCACCTTCTTATTTAGCTTCTTTAAGATATCAAAATATAGACTCACTGACCTTTATTTGTGGCTAAAAACCAATTATGAGTGAGAGAATTGTCAACAGAGGAAGTTCAAATGGCCAAAAGACACTTAAGGCCATGTTCAACCTCCTTAGTGATCTGGGAAATGCAAATCAAAACAACTTTGACATACCATCCTATGCCTGACAGAATAGCTAAAATCAAAAACACCAATCATAGCCTATGCTGGAGAGGTTGTCGAGTAAGGGGAACCCTCTTCCATTGTTGGTGGGAATGCAAACTTGTGTAACCCCTTTGGAAATAAGTGTGGCGGTTTCTCAGAAAACTGGGAGTCAACCTACCTCAGGAACCAGCAATTCCACTCTTGGGAATATACCTAAAAGGAGACCAATCATACTACAAAAGCATTTGTTCTACTATGCTCATAGCAGAACTATTTATAATAGCCAGATCCTGGAAACAACCTAGGTACCCCTCAATAGACGAATGGATAAAGAAGGTGTGGCACTTATATCCTTTAGAGTACTACTCAGTGGTAAAAAACAATGACATCTTTAATTTTGCATGCAAATGAATGGAAATAGAAAACACTTTGCTGAGTGAGATAACCCACACCCAAAGAGAGGAACATGGTATGTTCTCACTCATAAGTGGATTCTAGCCATAAACAAAGGACATTGAGCCTATAGTTCCTGATCCTAGAGGAACCAGGTTTCTTTTTTTCAATCTTATAAACTTTTCAACTTTAATGTAAGTTATATTTTCTGAATTCACTAGCAAGGATAATTATACGTATAACTATCTGGTCTTCAACCCTCATTAGAAACCCAAGAAGATTAAAATATTACCTGAGTAAATAGAAAGTGCTGGGCAAAGACCTCCAAAATTATAGAAACAATTGAGATATCTGGCTTCCTAGACAGTCACCTTAAGATCCCTTTACAATATTGGGGCATCCATCCTCAGATGGCAGGTTTAGAATATGTGACAGACTTTTCTGTGAAACAGGAAGTTTGAAGGACCATCCTATCTTGTATTGGCAAATTTTGGCAGTTGCCTTATTTTGTGTCCTGCTTGTCCAATGTGGATAGCATACTGTCAGCAGATGAGACAATGGCTTT
>NW_004949269.1:191717-194586 GCF_000317375.1 Microtus ochrogaster | reverse complement strand
TGTCTCTAACGCCATCCATCCCCAGATGAAGGTTCTATATTCATTACATTTTAAATGTGTTGCATAGGTACGATACCTTAAAGAAGAGTAGAAATGTATATACAACATAGCAAGGTAATTTTAAATTTGTATCAATATATAAAAGTCCATACCAATGTAAAATATTTGAGACTAGTTTTTCCTTTTTAGTCTAAGTGTATATTCAGTAATCTACCCTTTTATCCTGTTATTGCCAATATACTGCTTTTTTTTTGTTTCAGACAGTGATCTTTGAATACACATCACTTACTTAGTTTCCTTCCTTACCATGACCAGTAACAATTTACATCCAACCAACAAAATGATGTCAAACAACCACAAATCACTGAAGGACCAGAAACCACCAACCCCATCTCTTGGAAATACAGGCATTGTACTCTCTAGATGGCTTCCTGTTGTCTGGAGATGATGGATCTTTAGGGATCCCTAAGAAAATTAAGACAACGGTCAAGTCCTGAGACAGCTACTAGCTATTGTCTATCCCAGTGTGATGGGGAAATGTAGGATCTATCTGAGGTATGACTTGTGTTGTCTGTGAGGCTGAACCCTCTCACCTAGCAGATCTGAAGTTGTTCTAGAAGCAGAATTTTGAGGAAACTGCAACAGAGACAGTCTGAAAGGCTGGATTACCTGTGTTACTTCTCTTTTTGGTGTCTTATCTTTTTGTTTTAGAAACACACAAGCCTTAAACCTATCATGAATCTCCATACATGGTGCTGGCTGGCTCAAGCCGTCAGGCAGTGGCCACCTAAGATCGTGGGAATAAGAAGTGACATCTGGTTCCATGTTTGGTACTTTTTAAAAACTTTTTTGAGAACTATGTGGTAATACTTAGCCCCACAATGGACGCCATTTGTAAGGAGTCTTTCTCTGACTTATTATCCAGCCTCCCAATAATGACATAAAGACTTTTTATCAATTATGAAAAATCAGCATATAGGTTAGGCTTGTTTTTATCTAGTTTGTAGAGCTTAAATTAACCTATTTTATTTATCTATGTCATGTCACATGGTTCAGTTACCTCTTTTCTATTCTGCACCTCTGAATTGCTCTAAGTCTACTCAAATCTCTATAGCACACTCTTCATGATTAGATCTTTCTCCCTTGCTCCTCTCTTCCCCCAGAAATTCTGCCTATCTCTCCTATCTAGCTATCATGGCATAATCTTTCATCCATCTTCCAGCTCCAGTGATCTGTCAGTGTCTAGTGTCTGACTGGTGACTCTGCCTTTCTTCTTCCTGGAGCTCTCTCTCAGCCCTGATGTCCAACCTATACCTCCTGCCAGCTATTGGCCATTCAGCCTTTAATTACACCAATTAAAGCAAAACTTTGTAACACAGTGTAAAAATATCCCAACACAAAACTGATACCTACACATGAAACAATAAACCTGTGAATAAATGTAGGAATTAACCTATTTTAGCGTTAATGTGGACAGAAGACAACAATACAAAGTATTTGCAGAATGTGTTTACAGATATAGCACAGAGCAACAACAGTCTTGGAGCCCTGACCCTACTTCAGACACCATGAAGGAAATACTTCCCCTTGCAATGATCCTTCCCAAGGGTAGGTGAAGGCACTGAACAATGTTAGCTTCTTTTCTTGAATAAGGAACTGTCTGCATTTTGGGAACTTTCATTTTGGGGAAGTTTGATTTTGATGACCTTCACAGTTTAGATGCAATGTATTAACCATATGCAAAACATGAGAGCAGAGAGGGGCCCTTTAACCATAACATTTACATAACCAAATCCCTCTTGCGTGCCAAATGCATTGTAAAACTGTCTGAAGGTTAATCATTTCTTGTACATCCAAGCAATCATGAAGTTATGACATGGTGAAAATGACACTGATATTAGACAATCAGGATGGTGCTGAGGATCAGAGTTGAGATGCCAATAACTTTAATTTGGAATATACATTTGTGATTGAACAGGCATTAAATCAAATTTAGCTTTTACAAAAACCAGAAGGATTCTGAACAATAAAAGAGGAACACAAGAGAAAAGAGAATGGTGAGAATTTGTTCCTATGTTAGACATGTATGGTGATAGGAAAAGAGCAATCAATCTATGAGGGATTATTATTTAGCAGAATAAAATCAAATCAATGTTGTGAGCACAGCACATTTCTTTCTCCATTTCCATGCATGTCTTCTCTATGTTCATACAGGAGAAATAAAAGACCATGTGCTCAATGTGTTCCTTTTGTTCTCTATGATCCCAGCAGCATCAGCCTGCATCTTTCTTTGTTGTAGAACACTGCTCTCCACCATGGCAATACTCTGGTCCTATTGAAGTCTCTGTAGCTGTTACTACACACAAGTGACCTGTCGAACATTGGTCCCATCTGTATTCCTTCTTGTTGTTGAACAAGAAAGAATCAGAACTATAGGCAGTTAAAATTTGTAGGCAAAGCTTTGTTTCCAGGGACAAAATCACTGAGATGTTTCCAATATTTTTGGCCATAGTGGAAGACACTGTTCTTAACAATTGGGTGTGAGAATGGTTGGTACAGCTAGTGTGGTCTACAGAGTGAGTTCCAGTACATCTGGAACTCATAGTAACACCCTGTCTAAACAAACAATCAAGTAAACAAAGAAACGAAACACAAAAATCACAAGATTGTAGACATTTTTTTCAGTTATTTTTATTGAGAAAAGGAAAAAAAATAAGTTCCCGCCTCCTCCCAGCCTCCCATTTCCCTCCCCCTCCTCCCACCCTTCTCCCCCTCCTCCCACCCTTCTCCCCCTCCCCGCACTCCTCTCCCCCTCCCTCTCCAGTCCAAAGAGCAGTCACGGTGCCCTGCCCTGTGGTAAGTCTTAGGT
>NW_004949269.1:183656-191043 GCF_000317375.1 Microtus ochrogaster | reverse complement strand
CCCAAGATCCCAATTCTCACCCCGGCATTTTTGTCTACTTCCCATAGCCAAAAGGATAGCTATATGTTTTTCCTTGGGTTCACCTTCTTACTTAGCTTCTTTAGGTTCACCATTTGTAAACGAATAAACGAAACACAAAAATCACAAGATTGTAGACATTTTTATACAGACCCCTAATATAACTCATTGTCTCACCAGCTAGATTTGTATGGAGTCTTGTCTTTGTTTCTGTTACCATTGTTTCATGTGGCTGGTGTAGGCATTGTTCTTGTATCTCTAGGTAATATTCATACAACATCCCAAAGCATCTTCCAGGCATGCTAGGAAACCAACCATGAGACTGGTGTGTATGAAAGAGGAAAGGAGGAGAACCAAGAGCTAAGAGAAAAAAAACAACCACCATATCCCTCAAGTAAAGGTGCTATGTCAGGAAACCATCAGGCTTATGTTGTGTTTAGTCCTGGTCTCTGGTGACTGAGAGCATTTAGTCAGATGCAGGTGTTTACAGTGGAGATGTGCTGCAGGAAGAGGCCACAGTCAGACTTGGGTTTGTAATATAGTACACAGAATGCTGAGAAAGAAGGATGAATCTGAGACCATCATGAGGTTTAAGAGGTTCTGTCTCAGAACCGAGACCACCATGAGGTTTATGAGGTTCTGTCTCAGAAACACACACACACACACACACACACACACACACACACACACACACACACACACAAAACCCAAAAACTAAAGAACAACAGAGAGACAGAAGCCACAAAATCTTTAAGCCCAGGAAGGAAAGAGTCAGGCAGCTGGTTAGAAGCGTTCCTCTTCTTCAGGGGCTGCCAGTATGACATTCACATGACAGAAATCAGAAACCAGTTTGCAAAGGCCACACAATTTGTGTTAGTGTGTTTGGAAAGGAGATCATCTATCTGCAAACTTGTAGCAACTGGAAGATGCCATGACCCCATTTCTTATAGTGCTGCTGTTTCTTGGTGAGATACCATATGGGGAGGGACCAATATTCTCTAAGAAATCCACCTCACAATCATGATTTGGGCCATCGGGATGTCTGAGCAGTTCCCCAAGGCACCTGGAAGTGTAGGTCCTGCTCATGATTTAGTGTAAACCCTCACAGCTCACTCTCTTCCAGGACTAAGCCCGAACCTCTGGAACCCAGCATCAGCAGGTAAGTGTCTTCCCAACTGTCCTAGTTTGGACATTTTTGGGGGGATCAAGGGGAACTCATGTGCAGAGCAGATGGAGAACAGCTGATTGGGCCTGATTTTGGGGATGCCTAAAATGTTCTGGGTAAGAAGACTGTATCAGAGGGGGAGTTCTGGGGAAACAATTGTCAATATCTTTCAAGGGGCCTCTCTAAACCTACACTGAGAGCAGTGCCAGGAAATGTGGCAGCCACTGGGAACCAGGTGACATTCTTCTGTGAAGGGCCCTCCGAGGCCAAGGAATATCGTCTCTACAAAGTTGGAAGTCAAGACTATCTGATACCAACAGCCCTTCTAGAAACTGAGAATAAGGCCACGTTTTTTATCTCTTTGGTTCAATGGAACAATGCAGGCCAATATTGGTGTACTTACACAAGCACCAGTGGCTCATTAGAAGACAGTGACACCCTGGAGCTGGTGGTGACAGGTAACAGAACCCTCCCTCAGCCCCTGGATTTGGCTTAAAGGGGCTCCATTCTCAAATATGAGAAGTGGGGAACCATTTTTTTCATATAAGTTCATCTAACAGGCTTTCTCTGCTCTACTAGGAGATTACCTCAGAAATGTCCCTCTGTCAGCCATTCCCAGCCCTGTGGTGACTTCAGGAGGGCGAGTTACTCTTCACTGTGTGTCACAAGAGCCATATAATATGTTATTCTAATGAAGGATGGTGGGAATTTCTCGAGTCCTGAACCCTCACAGAAAATATACTCTGACCTATTTGGAGCCACGTTCTTGGTGGAACTTGTGACCCCCAATAAGAGGTGGAGGTTCACATGCTATGGTTATCCCTTGGTCAGCCCTCAGCTGTGATTGTTGCCCAGTAACCAACTGGAACTCCTGGTATCAGGTAAGTAAGTGCAGTACGTTCTTTTGAGTATAATTGCAACTGACACAGGGTCCCAGGAAAATACCTGATTTGGGCTGGGTGATTGACAACCAGGGCTATTGGACTCAGTCACAGATTTTTTTGATACAGCTGGTCTTGAGGTGTAGAGACCCTGGATGATACTAATAGTGAAATCTAAGATCCATGGAAATGTGTGGTCTTTATATGTACTTCTGCTATTGCAGATCAGCTTATGTGTAAGAGGCAATTGTGAGCTTCTCTGTGACATTTTAGTGACAGGTGCACCTCCTTTCTTCCATCTTCTTTGCAGGGACCCTTCTAAAGCCCACCATATGGGCTGAGCCAGGCTCTGTGATCACCTCAGGGAGTTATGTTACCATCTGGTGTAGCACAACACTACCAACCCTAATCTATGTGATAAATAAAGAGGGAAGCCCAGATCCTTGGTACCAACAGAACCAAATAGTCTACAATTATAATGCAAAACTCACCATTTCATCTATGACTGAATTGAATGCAGGGAGATGTCACTGCTACTCATACACCTCTGCTGGATGGACAGAACGCAGTAACACCTTAGAACTCATGGTGACAGGTGAGAGAAACTCAAATATCCTTGCCCCAGAAGTCACTCTCAAGAAAGACTGCTGTAGCACTATTTCCCATAGAAGGAAAGCCATAGGCGGCAATTTAGACTGTGTGGTCCACTTTAATTTTCCGTGTGTATTTTTTTAGGAGTCTACAACAAACCCATACTGCTGCCACTGCAAGACCCTGTTGTGACTGTAGGAATGACTGTGACACTCTCTTGTATATCTAATCATTCATACAACTGGTTCATTTTAACTAAGGATGATCAGAAGTTCTTGCGCAGTCAGCGTTCACAAGATAAAGACACGGGGTTATTTTTTGCCGAGTTCCAAGTGAAACCAACGGCCTTCGGCCAAAGGTGGATGTTCAGATGCTATGGCTCTTACAGAAGTAATCCTCAGGTGTGGTCAGAAGGGAGTGACCTTTTGGAACTTCTGATCTCAGGTGAGGGTAGCTCAGAGTCTCTGTAGAATCATATTCTACTAGACACAGGATCCCAGTTTAGATCATGGTGTGTCATGTGTTTGAGGATTCAGGGTTCCTGAGTCAGTTGACACAGTATGCAGACCATGAGAGTCACTGTATAGAAAATGAGGGGAGAGCATAAAAAGAATGGAACCTGGGAGGGTCAGGAAAATGATGTGTCTTCCCATGACATTATTTGTTCTTTTTCTATTTTGGGGTAAAGTTCAAGATCAGTAGCAAGTTTGATCTTTACTCTGAAACTGTTTGATTGACCCCACATCCCTCTCTTCTACTTCCTTGTAGGAAAACTTAAGAAACCCACTTTGAGGGCTGAGCCAGGATCTGTGATTGCCTCAGGAAATAATGTGACCATCTTGTATGAGGGGACCAAGGGAAAGCAACCAATGTATTTCCTCTATAAAGAAGGAAGCCCAGCACCCTGGGACAGTCAAACCCCAAAATATCCTTGTACTAAGGCCATGTTCTCAATAGTATACATGGAACAGCATCATGCAGGAAAATATCACTGTTACTCTTATAACTCTGCAGGGTGGTCAGAACGCAGTGACATGCTGCAGCTGGTAGTGACAGGTGAGAGGTCAGTAATTGTCACTATCTTTGCCTCTGTCCTCAGGAAATAATCTTCCATAGGTGTGCTTCCTCAGCTTTTCTGCTGGAGAAATTATGGGCTGTCTTTCATTAAACAGGCTGCCTCTTCCTCTCCTAGGTGTTCACCATGGTAAACCTACTCTGTCAGCTTTGCCCAGCCCTGTGGTGACCTCAGGTGGGAATGTGACCCTTAAGTGTGTCTCATCTAAAGGATATGATTGGTTCATTTTGACTGGGGCAGATCAAAATTTCTCCAGGTCCCTAAAGGCACAGTTTATAGACACTGGACAGTCCCTAGCTCTGTTTCCTGAGATCACTGTGGTATCCAGCAAGAGTGGGCCCTTCAGATGTTATGGATACTATACAAATACCTCTCATGTGTGGTCAGAGGGCAGTGACCCTTTGGAGATACATGTCTCAGGTAAGGAAGTCTCATTTACTCAACTGTTTGGCACCAGAAACCCTTTGTCATACGTTGTGCTGCCTCAGGGAAGGTTTAAAGCCATGGTGGCTAAAGGAAACTGTTGAGTGCCAAGGCCCAGAGTATGAATGGCCATGGCACTGTCAGGGCAGGATGGGATGTGGAATGTATAGAAAGATCCAGCTGTATGGCTTCCTAAGTCTCCTGCTCTTAGGACTGTCAAAGAATCTCTCCCTGCCAACCTTCAAAGGCCCTGTCCTGGATTTTGGAGAGAACCAGATGCTCAAATATTCCTCTGAGATAAGTTATGACAGATTTGCTCTGTTTAAGAAGGGGGAAAGTCCATCAATCTCAGGATGGACATTTTCATGCCAATTTCACCTTAGGCTCTGTGAATTTCTCCATTGGTGGTCAGTATAGATGCCTTGGTGCACACAGTTCCTCCTCTGAGTGGTCAGCCCCCAGTGATGATCTTCTGAACATCCTGATCACAGGTGAGGATGTTAGTGCAGGTTTAGCTGGGAGGAGACCTCGGACTCATCATCAAGATGATGATGAATATCTCCACAGAGAAATAGGTCCAGGTACAAGGATTGCACAGTCTGTTAAAATATAGGGAGACTAGGTTCTGAAAGGGGGACTCAGACCAATCCCTGCAGTCCTTCACTCACTAATTTTCATTGCTTTATGGTACCCTGCTGTTATACCAAATCTCTCTGTGCAACCAGGCACTGCTGCTTCCTTAGGAGAGAATGTGACCCTCCAGTGTCAGTCATCATCAGTCCCAGTGGATACTTTCCTTCTGTTCAAGGAAGGTGCATCCCATCCCTATTTGTATCAAAAATCACAGTCTCAAAATCAGGCAGAATTCTCCATGAGTGCTGTGACTTCTGCTCTTAAGGGTGTTTATGTATGCATTGGTTCCCAAAGCTCATCCCCTTAAGTGTTGTCACACCCCAGTGTCCCTGTGGAGATCATAGTTTCAGGTGAGATGACCCAGACCTCTTTGAGCTCAATTAAGACAGGATCATTGACCTAGGAACTGACCTAGAGATTTAGAAGTAAACTGTTCTTTCTTAATTAATCATCATCTCAACTTCTGCATGGGAGTCCAGAAGATTTCAGGTAGGAATTCTCATTTACTCAACTGTGTGGCACCACAAACCCTTTTATAACTGTTAACTAAGAGTCATAATCTTTTCCTTTTAGGAGTCTACAAAAACCCATACTGTTGACACTGTAAAACCGTGTTGTAACCTTAGGAGTATAAATTGCATGGTTCCTTGTAAACTTATTCATATGCCTGTATAATATTATTTTGTTATGTTCACATGCATTTATAATTGCAGAAATCGATACAATTTTATATGGTTATATATATGTGTAACTTATTAATATATGAGTGTTTTATTTAAATCATTTCCACCTTTTCAATTCTTCCTCTCACTTTTTCAGTGTTTTTCACACCCTTTTATAATTTATATTTGGCCACTGATTTTAAATTGCTATTGTTATACAAAACACACACAAAAACATAAATGCATATCTTACAGTCTAGCTTGAGTTTCTTTTGATTCTTCCATTTTCTAGCCTTGTGTCCAAATGTTTTATCTGAAGACCTCACAGATTCACCATGTGGTTTGTCTCCACTTCCTGTTGTCCAATAGTTGCTATCTGATTTTGTTAGTTTGATCTGACCCCAGGATATACAGAGGAGCAAGAGACTATAGAATGCAGGTGGCCCTTATGTTAGTCTTCTTTAGGAAAACATACTTTAGAAATTTCAAGTGTGTATCTTTCCTCTCTGGCCTAGAAGTCTCTATTGTGTAGCAGTAATCTTTTACCTCTGGCTGTTGTAACCTTTCTACCTCTCCTCCTCAATGTTCCCTATATTTTATATACATAGCTTGTGTTGTAGGAGTACCCATTTGGACTGGGCACACCAAGCCATCTTATTTCTGTTTTGACCAGTTGTAGATTTTTATAATCATCCTCATCTGTAGAAACAGATGCTTCTTTGATGAGGGGACACAGTTAAACTTACTTGTGGGTATAAGGATAAACACTTAGAATAAAGTCAGAAATCACATTGGTTTAGGAACATGGCAGTATTGGTTTCTAATCTAGAGTCCAAGCCTCTCCAGATATGGGTAAAAGTAATATATTTTACATCCATTTTAGTGTCATATTCTTTGATGATTTAGCTTACCTACTTATGAGAACATATTTACTTCTACCTACTTATGAGAACATATCTACTTCATGGACATTGTGAGCACATCTTTAAGTTCTTGTGATCTCATTGTTTGTACTATTAATGCTGTGATGATTATAGAATGAGATGTTAAACAGAAGCATCATGGGAACTGGGTGACTTGAATGCAGGCAGAGAACCCAGACTGTCATTATTTCGTGCAACTCATATTCATGGGACCCTGATGACAAGACATTGTCTGCATCTTGGCATCTCAGCTGGTTAAAGAGTGCAACCCAATTTCCAGGGGAATGAGCTTCCAGGATTCTTTACTACAGCAGAGCTGGGATCATAGGAAGGCCTATTTATTTATTTGTTTATTTATTTATTTAAGATTTCTGCCTCCTCCCTTCCACCGCCTCCCATTTCACTCCCCCTCCCCTGATCAAGTGCCCCTCCCTCATCTGCTCGAAGAGCAATCAGGGTTCCCTGACCTGTGGGAAGTCCAAGGACCACCCACCTCCATTCAGGTCTAGCAAGACGAGCATCTAAACTGCCTAGGCTCCCCCAAAGCCAGTATGTACAATAGGATCTAAAACCCATTGCCATTGCTCTTGAGTTCTCAGTAGTACTCATTGTCCACTATGTTCAGCAAGTCCGGTTTTATCCCATGCTTTTTCAGATTCAGGCCAGCTGGCCTTGGTGAGTTCCTGATAGAACATCCCCATTGTCTCAGTGTGTAGGTGCACCCCTTGCGGTCCTGAGTTCCTTGCTCATGCTCTCTCTCCTTCTGCTCCTGATTTGGACCTTGAGATTTCAGTCCGGTGTTTCAGTGTGGGTCTCTGTCTCTGAATCCTTTCATCATCTGATGAAGGTTAAAATTCAGGAGGGTGCCTATATGTTTTTCTTTGGGTTCACCTTCTTATTTAGTTTCTCTTGGATCACGAATTATAGGCTCAATGTCCTTTATTTATGGCTAGAAACCAAATATGAGTGAGTACATCCCATGTTCCTCTTTTTGGGTCTGGCTTACCTCACTCAGG
>NW_004949269.1:178406-182921 GCF_000317375.1 Microtus ochrogaster | reverse complement strand
AGACCGTAAAAGGCTAATCAACCCAATTATAAAATGGGGCACTGAGCTGAACAGAGAATTCTCAACAGAAGAAGTTCAAATGGCCAAATGACACTTAAGATCATGCTCAACTTCCTTAGTGATCAAGGAAATGCAAATCAAGACAACTTTAAGGCCTCTTTATTTTAATCTGGGATGGTGTAATTTTTTATCTTAGCTTTCTGAAAAACAATACCCTTGATTCCAAAGAAGAACTTTGGCCACAAATTCTGAACTCAGATCATAGTCAGGCTGAAGTAATCAAGCAAAAGCCCAGGAGAAAGCCTGCTATAGCAGAGAAATGGTTTGTTCCATATCTTTATTATAACTGTCATGAGTATAATATGCATTTCTGGGAAATAAAAATGCACAGCTTCACAAAAGTATAAGTTCTCTTGAGCACTTCACACACTGATAATGCCTTTGTAACTCATAAGTGCCTGAGACCAACAGCCAACCACAAAGCATGTCAGAATCCACAATAGGTGGGTCAGGAAAATTCTGGGTTGGGCATGGACACCGAAGGTCAGATTGTATACACAGGAGGGAGCTACTCAGAGTGGAAATACAGATATCTTATGGTGGCTTTGTATGGTCCTGACCTGTTTGTCCACAATCTCCAGTCTCACAGCCTCAACATCACACAGTGGAGAACATCATTCGGATGGGTGTTTCCGGTTTGATTCTCACAGTACTTGGGATTGTGCTGTTTGGGACATGCCCCAGCCAGAGAAGACCTTGATTGCATCCAAGAAGTGAAGACGAGAGATGGCCACAGGCTTACATATTACTATTTCTGAAAAATAAATTTGTTAATATTTAGTGGTTTTATTTACAAGAAAATTTAATGTTTAAAATGAGCATGAATTATGAGAAACGATCCAGGAATCAAATGTGTTTTGGATGCAGGAAAGGATCAAAATGTTGGGTTGGAGAGCTCTTCCATCACCACATTAAGGCACGTACCCTCTATTTTACTGTGGACTTTGAAGAATTTTTCCTTGGACTCTTTTTTAGAGGGGAACTTATTGTCCCTTTAGTGTCGTTTGGTCCTGATCTTTACATATCTTCTGCTTTCCCCAGTTTCTTGTCATACTTTATTATAAATCATCACATTCTCTATTATGAACATCTGCTTTGGTGGAAGTTTTTACTACTATGGATATGGAATTTGACTCAATAAGAACAAGAAAAAATTAATGGACACAAATAAGATTCCCATATTCTAAGATAACGGAATATAAATGATGCCTCCAAATTCTGTACTCTCACTTAGGTACCCTATTACTCACACTCATTGTGAATTTTCTGCTAATGTATAAAAACGTTGCTGTATAGTGTTTAAAGGAACTATCTGGTGGGACACTCTTGATGTAGTTTGAAAAATACTCTCTTAATAAAGGGCTTCTCTATTACATTTGCTGATTGATGTGTATAATCCCTTGAATGGATGCCTTGATGTCCCAGCTTATTCCTGTATTCCAAGGTCAATTAGTTCCATAATGTGATCAACAAGGAGCAGTGAAAACAGCAGACATGGCCACCTTACCCTCTTTACTGTTTCTGTGTGAGGAGGAAGAACACCAGCAAATGCTGATAAATCTTTGCATTGTCACAATAAAAGATATTATTTTAGTCCTCAATTAATTATTTGAAATATTTGAGATCCATGAGAGGAGACACTTGTCTTATGTATCCTAGCTGTTTTGTTAAGGTCAGTTGTGTACATTACATTTTTCCAATCCCTTGTTCTCATTAATTGTGTCAAAACTGGAGTATGTACTTTGGACTCTGAAGATGCAGAGACCAAGAGAGATAAAACTAAGACACTGTCAAGAGGGAGATGGTGAGCATGAGGACTTTAAATAATCTAGTCAGCACAGAGTTATAGAGATCCTGGTCCAACCATTTTGGCTCCTGAATTTTTGATATGTTTCTTATGCATTATCTTCATTAAGGTGATTGATGTGGGAAGTCCCATTTTAACTGTGATAGGAACTATTTGGGGGACAAGGAGATACTGGTGTGTATAAAATGAAGAAGTGAACTCAGCACCAGCATGTATTCATTCATCCTTCTCTGCTTCTTGTATGTGGATATAAAGCTTCCAGCTGCTTTAAGATTCTGTTGACTTGGTATCTCTTTTAATCAACTGGATCTGTGAGCTGCATAAATATTTTCTGCATTAAGCTGCTTCCACTTCCTACTTATGTATTTTCTCACAGTAGCAAGAAACGTAACAGAGAGAGAGAGATTCCTGACTGCCTCATTTAACAATATTTGCATGTTTTCCACTCAGGGTTATGCCTGTTTTGTACAGGCAACCACACTTACTATGAGCTCATTCCTACGCAGTGATATGTGTTCAGGAGATGGTATTTACAGCACTACTCTTCTTCCCTCATCTTTATTCTTTAGCATTCCCTGAACCATGAAAAGCAGTATACAGATGTGCGGATTAGGTCAAAGCATTCCATGGTCACCCATTTTCCACACATTTACAAGCTACAAGTTTGTACTATCAATCTATTATTGACAATTGCATACACAAATGTTTGACTAACACTGAGCCCAGTACTAATTCATTCATATAAACATAAATAATGCAGTATGACACCATGTGAATTAAGCAAAAATAAGAGTAGCAGATTCCATAAAAGCGTGTATAATGCTTTCTGATGTGGATTTCTTCAATTTTTTATTGAGAAAAAGAAAAAAATAAGTTTCTGCCTCCTCCCAGAATCCCATTTTCCTCCCCCTCCTTCCACCCTTCTCCCCTTCCCCCCTCCTCTGCCCCTCCCTCTCCAGTCCAAAGAGCAGTTAGGGTTCCCAGCCCTGTGGAAAGTCCAAGGTCCTCCCCCCTCCATCCATGTCTAGAAAGGTGAACATCCAAACTGGCTAGGCTCACACAAAGCCAGAACATGAAGTAGGATCAAAACCCCTTGCCATTGTCCTTGGCTTCTCATCAGCCCTCATTGTTCGCCATGTTCAGAGAGTCCAGTTTTATCCCATGCTTTTTCAGTCTCATTCCAGCTGGCTTTGGTGAGCTCCCATTAGATCAGCCCCACTGTCTCAGTGGGTGGGTGCACCCCTCGTGGTCCTGACTTCTTTGCTCATGTTCTCCCTCCTTCTGCTCCTCATTTGGACCTTGGGAGCTCAGTCCGGTGCTCCAGTGTGGGTCTCTGTCTCTATCTCCATTTATCACCAGATGAAGGTTCTATGGTTATATGCAAGATATTCGTCAGCATTGCTATAGGATAGGGTCACTTCAGGTTCCCTATCCTCAGCTGCCCAAGGAAGTAACTGGGGACATCGCCTTGGGCTCCTGGGAGCCACTCTAGGGTCAAGTCTCTTGCCAACCCTAAGGTGGCTCCCTTAAATAAGAATTGTGCTTCTGTGCTCCCCTATCCAACGTTCCATTATTCCAATCATCGTGTTTCCCCAAGTTCCCCCATTCTCTCCTTCTTACTTTTCTCTCCTCCTCTCCTCTTACCCCCATCCTACCCCACCCCCCAGTTCCCAATTTTTTTGCATGGCATCTTGTCTACTTCCCATACCCAGGATAACAACTATATGCTTTGCTTTGGGTTCACCTTCTTATTTAGTTTCGTTAGGGTCACAGATTATAGACTCAATGACCATTATTTGTGGCTAGAAACTAATTATGAGTGAGTACCTCCCATGTTCATATTTTTGGGTCTGGGATACCTCACTCAGGATAGTGTTTTCTATTTCCATCCACTTGCATGTAAAATTAGAGAAGTCATTGTTTTTTTACCGCTGAGTAGTACTCTAATGTGTATATATTCCATACTTTCTTCATCCATTCTTCTATTGAAGGACATCTAGGTTCTTTCCACGTTCTGGCTTTAACAAATAATGCTGCTATGAACGTAGTTGCACAAATGCTTTTGTCATATGATTGGGTATCTCTTGGGTATATTCCCAAGAGTGGTATTGCTGAGTCCAGGGGTAGGTTGATCCCGAATTTCCTGAGAAACCACCACACTGATTTCCAAAGTGGTTGCACAAGTTTGCATTCCCACCAGCTGGGAGAAGATCGTAACCAACCCTGCAATATGCAGGGCCTGGTGGAGGACTTCAAGAACAAGTATGAATGAGGGTACCCCTTTCTCCACACCCTCTCCAGCAGAGGCTATCCTTGGTGTTTTTGATTTTAGCCAATCTGACAGGTGTAAGATGGTATCGCAAAGTTGTCTTGATTTGCATTTCCCTGATCGCTAAGGAGGTTGAGCATAACCTTAAGTGCCTTTTGGCCATTTGAACTTTTTCTGTTGAGAATTCTCTGTTCAGTTCAGTGTCCCATTTTTAAATTCAGTTAATTAGCTTTTGTTAAAGTCTAGTTACTTGAGTTTTATATATATTTTGGAGATCAGTACTTTGTCAGCTGCGGGGTTGGTGAAGATCTTCTCCTAGTCAGTGGGTTGCATTTTTGTCTTAGTGACAGTGTCCTTTGCTTTACAGAAGCTTCTCAGT
>NW_004949269.1:159228-163315 GCF_000317375.1 Microtus ochrogaster | reverse complement strand
TATCTTCAGAATCTGAGATTCTTTCTTCTATCTCTTGTATTCTGCTGGTTATGCTTGTTCCTGTAGTCTCTATTCGTTTACCCAGATTTTCCATGTCCAGCCGGCCCTGTGTTTTTGTTTTCTTCTTTGCCTCCATTTCAGTTTTCAAGTCTTGAACTGTTTCCATTATCTGTTTGATTGTTTTTTTCTTGGTTTCCTAGGGTATCAATCACTGATTTATTCAATTCTTCAAACTTTCTGTTATACTTCACATCCTTTTCTATAAGGGCATTTTTTACATGCTGTTTAAGGGCATCAATCACTTTCATTAAGTCAGTTTTTTTCTACTTTTTGATTAAGGTGTTCATATCCTCCTGTTGTGAGGTCGCTGGGTTCTGGTGGTTTCATGTTGTTTTTCAGATTGTTGGGTGAATTCTTGCATTGGCATTTGCCCATCTCTTCCTCCGAATGCTTCCTTATGGATCTTCTTTTACAGGATCAGGTCTCCTTGCCAACTGATGTACCTTCTCAGAGATGACACTCCCCAGTCATGGCTCTCCTGGTACTCGAGTGATGTCTCTCTTGGTGCTGAGATCATATCTCCCTGCTGGTTTGGGTAGCTTGTAAACAAAGCGCCTACCTTGCTTGCTGCAGGTAGTCTATTGAAACAAAGGAGCTCCCACCTGCTTGGTTGCCCTTGGGAGTTGGCCCCAGTGCCCTGAAGAGGGAAGGGAGGTAGAAAGGTAGAGGGTTCTGGATGTAAGCTGGGTGGGATAGGAAGAGAGAGGCAGTATCCGTGCTGTGGATTTTTGACCCAGTATTATTGAACAATGCATAGATGCTATTCTGTTGAACATACCTCACATGACATAAGAAAACAGTCATGTAGTACAATTAACAAAAGCCTAGAGATATAAAATGGGGTCCAACCTGAACATCAGAAAAGCAAAACAGCCAGCCATTGGCTCTTAACTCTACCTCAACCCAAAATGATGCTCCTTTCTTCAGGAATCTCAGAATGAAACTGTGTGTAAGAGCTGTCTTCTCGTTTTATATTTCTCCCTAGTTCTAGAATTAAAGTTGTGCACCATTACTGCATGTATTCTATGGCAAACTAGTTTGGCTACTGGGAATAAAGGAGTGTGTCACCAAGCCTGGTCTATAAGGCTGATCAGTATGGCTGTTTTACTCTCTGAACTTCCGGCAATCTTTATTTATTAAAACGCAAATGAACCATCACTATATAGTCATGTCACTGCTGCGCCAGTAGGCAGATCGAGCCTTTCCAGTAGGTATTATAGGTCATAGTTTTCACAGATGATAAGATCATTGTTGACTTTCCTTCCTTAACAGTCTACACAACACATTCTGGATTATGAATCTAGTGAAAATAGGAAACTTTCAGATAATTTTTCCAGTTTATTTCTTAATGATCTGCAACCAAAGTTCATGATATCTTTATTATTTGATGAGAAACCAAAACTGATGGCAGTACTTTGCATCATTTTTGTGGGTCCTTCTGGGTTCCCCTTGACTGACAATTTTGACTCTGAAATTCCTGATCCTGAAAGTTCTGTTTAAAAAATAGTTGCTTCTGGGAATTATCCATCTATGCAATTACCCACTATATCAACTCTTTTTAAATTTTATTTATATAGATGTTAAAATACCATGTTTCTACAAAGCTTTTCAATTAAACCTTTGTTTTCTTAACCCACTCTATTGACTTTTTCTCAAAGTCAGAATTGAAAGCCAGATTGTAAAAGTCGTCCAATTCACCAGACTGATAGATTCCTACAGCAACCCAGAAAGAAAGGGAATTGGCATAATCTTATCCTGTGGAAGGAGCAAGGAGTTTATGGTCTACTTGAGGTTGAATAGTTTTGTGTTATCCTTTTCTTAAATGGAAGCTAGTAACATTCGTCAAGTGAGCATAGCACCTGGAATCTTTAGAAAGAATCTGCATTGCACTAAAAGGAACTGTGATCAGCAGGTTAGGGATGAGGAAGAAGTATTGATGAGGTTTAAATGAAAAAGGTTGATAAGGAGAAGAAGCCTTCTCTAGCAATGAGGAAGTAAGTGCAACAAACTTACTGGAAAGTATAGCACAAGACAGACCATGAAATGGGTGAACTTCCTTCAGTAGGTCAGTTCTGTCTTGTCAACATTTCCAGATCTTTTTCTCCTATGATCTTCTGTCTTGTAATGGTCCTATTTACTCCTTAGTCAACCCAGGAAGATTGTGGTCTTTAGCTCTTGTTTCCCCACTATTACTGCTATTAACTCTATAAAATTCTTTCCTGAGATATGTCCCTGTTGCTGTCTTCCAGTTTCTGTGCTAACTTTGAAAGGCTACTCTCTAACCTGTTGAGTACAGGTTGCTCAGGGCACTGCAGGATTCTAGTGTTTGTGAACCATCACCCATTCTGTGATTTAGTGATTCAGCTACCTTTTAGTTCTTTCTGTTTCTGTAACAACTCTCAACTTTGGTGTTCTCCTCACTTAAATCACTTTAATCTATCATATGTTCCCTATCTAGCATGAACAGATATTTGTTCATAGCTCCCAGGGAATAGTTTCATACACTGGGCTTGCCTGTCAAGTTTCACATGTTGACATATGAACTTCAAGTGTGTGTGTATACCCTGGAGAGATCTTTAACATCATGCCTAAATTGAGAACACTAAATACATATGAGTATTATCCTTCTAAGTTATTACTGTAACTCCCTGAGACCCCGATGACTTCTTATTGGAATATATTGGAACACAATTCAATGTCTACAATACAGTTTTCTTTTCTGTACCTGAGCATTTCCTTTTAGCTCCTCTAGCAATTAGTGGCTCAGAAAACAGCATCATCATCATCAGAGGATGAACAGGTGAAGTTACCTGATGCTGAACTTATATCTTCCAAAAATTTTCAACTAAGTTTAACCAGGTTTCTTTTATAATGGTAGAGTGTTAATGGTCAAGTTATAGAAACAGAAAGTAAGCAGATACATATTTAAGGGAAAATAAAGCTTGGAATTGGCATTTTTGTTGGAAATCAGTAGATATTGAGATGGAGCTAATACTTTAGTTTACCTATATGAAGTGCTGGCTGTTCTCCTGCCAGGGGTGGGTACAGTGTGACTTTTAAACTGAAACTGTGTAATTGTACTTCCCTTTGGACTGTCATCTCACAAATATGACATGTAGAGGCTGATTATTAACTATGCTAGCTCAGCCATACAATAAGCATATCCCACTAGTTCTTATAACTTAAATTAACCTATATTTTTGTTAATCTATCTACATATTATCACAAGAATTTTATCTTTCTCCCATTATGTGTGTTCAACTCATTCTACATCTTGATGACATCTCCTGCATTCCTCAATTATTTCCTCTTCATCTTTTTGCCTGGAAGTCCAACCTATCTCTCTGGCCTACGTTTTGACTGTTCGAGATTTTTTATCCCCATCATAGCAATACATCTTCACACAGTGCACAAATGTCCTACACCATTTCCCCAATTTGTCTAAAAAATGTAAGGCTTTCAACTCTAACACAATAAAATTATGTACAATAAGAGCAACTATCAAGGAAGAATTATAATCACAACATTCAGTCTACTTGTATTTGAAAAATTTGGAGAAACTACTCTATTATCTCTCTTATCTTGATGAGTACAAAGTTTTATACCTAATCTGTCTTCTATCATAACTCATAAAAATATCCTTTTAGGTTTAAAATATCTTCTTAGATAAACAACTTAAGTTTTTATGTTTTTTAGACTTCAATATGTTTTATTTATATAATTGTTGTATTATGGAGCGGCGGGGCTGCGTCCCCAGCACCCCGGCCCCCTGCTAGCTTATGCCCCAAAATAATTACATGGAGACTGTATTCTTTTAAACACTGCTTAGCCCACTAGCTCTAACCTCTTAACAAATTTCTAATAGTCTGTGTAGCCCATGAGGTGGCTTACCAGGGATATTCTAGCCTACATTCATCCTGGGTCGAAGCTTCATCGTGTGTGCCTCAGAGAGAAGAGCTATCACGTCTACCTGGGAGAGGGGAGCATGGCGTCTCTCTGATGCATCTGCTCCCGAGAGGAGAGCTGT
>NW_004949269.1:152534-159128 GCF_000317375.1 Microtus ochrogaster | reverse complement strand
TCACTCCCTATCCCCCTTGCTCTCCAGTCCTAAGTCAAGTCTGAGCTCACTTCCTCTTCCTCCCAGCATTCTGTTCTGTTTACTCCTCCCACCTATGTTTTAACCTATGAGGGCCAATGAGTTTATTGCTTAACCAATGAAATCAACAGATTGATATATGACACTCCCACATCATGTAATTATTTATTAAATATTTCCACCTCTGCCCATACTCCCATTTCCCTCCCACTCCCCTCACTCCCTATCCCCCTTGCTCTCCAGTCCTAAGAGAAGTCAGGTTGCCCTGACCCATGGGTATTCCATGTCCCCCCTTAATCCAGGTCTAGGAAGGTGTGCATCCAAACAGACTAGGCTCCCAAAAAGCCAGTACATGAAGTAGAATCAAAATCCAGTGTCATTATCATTGGGTTCTCAGTCCGCCTTCATTGTCAGCCACATTTAGAGAGTCCAATCTGATCACATGCTCGTTCAGTCCCAATCCAGCTGGCCTTGGTGAGCTCCCATTAGATCAGTTGCACTGTCTCTGTGGTGGATGCACCCCTCGCAGTCCTGACTTCCTCTATCATGTTCTCCTTCCTTCTGCTTTTCATATTGGCCTTGAGAGCTCAGACCAGTGCTCCAATTTGGGTCTCTGTCTCTATCTCCATCTTTCGCCAGATGAAGGTTCTATGGTGATATGCAAGATATTCATCAGTATGGCTATAGGATAAGGTAGTTCAGGCACCCTCTCCTCTGCTGCCCACGGATCTAGTTGGAGAAATCCCCTTGGACACCTGGGAACCTCTCTAGAGCCAAGTCTCTTGCCAACCCTTTTAGTTAAGATTTCATCTTCTCTACTCCCATATCCACCCTTCCTCCATCTCAACCATTCCATTCCCCCAAGCTCTCCCCAGTCCTACACTTTTCCCTTCTCTCTCCCAATCTCCCCTTCCCCAACCCTCCCCAATTCCCCTGTTCCCAACTTTTGCCCAGCGATTTTGTCTACTTCTATTATCTAGGAGGATAAATATATGTTTTTCTTTGGGTTCACCTTCTTATTTAGAAATTGAAGAGGATACCAGAAATTGAAGGATCTCCCATGCTCTTGGATTGTGAGGATCAACATAGTAAAAAAGGCAATTCTATCAATAGCAATCTATAGATTCAATGCAATCCCCAACAAAATTCTTCACAGACTTTGAGAGAAAAATAATCAACTTTATATGGAAAAACAAAAAACAAAGGATAGCAAAACAATCCTATACTATAAATATACTGCTGAGGCGTTACCATCCTTGACTTCAATCTCTATTACAGAGCTACAGTAAAGAAAACAGCTTGGTATTGGCATAAAAACAGAGATGTTGACCAATGGAATAGAATTGAAGACCCGGATTTTAACCCACAGACCTATGAACACCTGATATTTGACAAAGGAGCTAAAAGTATATAATGGAAGAAAGAAAGCATCTTTAACAAATAGTGCTGGCATAACTGGATGTTAACCATATAAAAATCAGAATATATCCGTATATATCACCATGTACATAACTCAAGTCCAAATAGATTAAAGACCGCAATATAAATCTGAACACACTGAGCCTGATAGAAGAGAAAGTGGGAAGTAGTCTACAACACATGGTTGCAGGAGACCACTTCCTATGTAGAACCTCAGTAGCACTGACAATAAGAGCATCAATGAATAAATGGGAGCTCCTGAAACTGAGAAGCTTCAGTAAAGCAAAGGACACTGTCATTAAGACAAAAAGGTAGCCTACTGACTGGGAGAAGATTTTCACCAACCCCGCATCAGACAAAAAAAGTCTAATCTCCAAAATATATAAATAACTCAAAAAACTAGACATTAAAACTCTAATTAATTCAATTGAAAAATGGGGTACTAACCTGAACAGAGAATTCTCAACAGAAGAAGTTCAAATGGCCAAAAGACACTTAAGGTCATGTTCAACCTCATTAGTGATCTGGGTAATGCAAATCAAAACAACTTTGAGATACCATCTTATGCCTGACAGAATAGCTAAAATCAAAAACACCAATCATAGCCTATGCTGGAGAGGTTGTGGAGTCAGGGGAACACTCGTCCACTGTTGGTGGTAATGCAAACTTGTGTAACCCCTTTAGAAATCAGTGTGGCGGTTACTCAGAAAACTGAGAGTCAACCTACCTCAGGATCCAGCAATTCCACTCTTGGGAATATACCCAAAAGATGCTCAAGCATACTACAGAAGTATTTGTTCAACTATATTCATAGCAGCACTATTTGTGATAGCCAGATCATGGAAACAAACTAGGTGCCCCTCAATAGAAGAATGGATAAGGAAGGTGTGGCACATATACACTTTAGAGTTCTACTCAGCGGTAAAAAACAATGACATCTTTAATTTTGCATGCAAATGAATGGAAATAGAAAACACTTGCTGAGTGAGATAAGCCAGTCCCAAAAGAGGAATATGGTATGTCCTCACTCAAAAGTGGATTCTAGCCATTAACAAAGGACATTGAGCCTATACTTCCTGATCCTAGATGAGCTAATTTTCTTTGTCTTTGAATTTATAAACTTTTCAACTTTTATGTATGTTTTTTTTTAATTTGCTAGCAAGGAAAACTATACGCATAAATATCTGGTCTTCAATCTTCATTAGAAAACCAAGAAGAATAAAATATTACCTGAGTAAATAGAAAGTGCAGAGCAAAGAACTCCTAAATTATAGAAACAATTGAGATATCTGGCTTCCTAGACAGTTACCCCAAGATCCCTTTACAATATTGGGGCATCCATCCTCAGATGGCAGGTTTACAATATCTGACAGACTTTTCTGTGAAAAGGGAAGTTTGAAGGACCATCCCATCTTGTATTGGTAAATTTTGGCAGTTGCCTTCTTTTGTGTCCTGCTTGTCCAATTTAGATAGCACACAGTCAACAGTTGAGAAAATGGGTTTCTTACCTAGTGGATAATTTGTTACAATAAAACTCAAACTCTATATGTAGGTTCTTCAATGTTCTTCATCCTTTTTGTAAGTAAACTGGTACTTCCAGGAGTAGATATGCCTCACTGTCATAAAAAGCCTTAGGATATTAAAATATCTTAAATGAAAAAAAATCTTAAATGACATATTCTGTTGATTTACGAAGTGTTTGAAAAACAACTATCTATTTAAAATATGTCTTTGTTTAACCTTAAGAGATATTTAATATGACTACAAGTCTGATTATTATATATTGTTAACTATTAACCTGTATTTCTTAATTATTCATTGCATTTTAAATGTGTTGCATAGGTACAATATCTTAAAGAAGAGAAGAACTGTATATACAACATAGCAAGGTAATTTTAAATTTGTATCAATATATAAAAGTCCATATCAATGTAAAATATTTGAGACTAGTTTTAGATTTTTAGTCTAAATGTATATTCAATAATCTACCCTTTTATCCTATTATTGCCATATAATGCCTTTTTTCTTTTCAGAAAGAGATCTTTGAATACACCCCCCTTGCTTACTTTTCTCACTTACCATGACCAGTAACAACTTACATCCAACCCCCAAAATGATGTCAAACATCCACAAACCACTGAATGATCAGAAACCACCTACCCCACCTCTTGAAAATATAGGCATTGTGTTCTCTAGATGGTTTCCTGTTGTCTGGGGATGATGGATCCTTAGGGGACCTTAAGAAAATTAAGATAATGGTCAAGTCCTGAGAGAGCTACTAGTTATTGTCTATCTCAGTGTGATGGGGAATTGTAGGACTTATCTGAAATATGACTTCATTTGTCAGTGAGGCTGAACCCTCTCACCTAGCAGATCTGAAGTTGTTCTAGAAGCAGAATTTTGAGGAAACTGCAACAGAGACAGTCTGAAAGGCTGGATTACCTGTGTTACTTCTCTTTTTGCTGTCTTATCTTTTTGTTTTAGAAACACACAAGCCTTAAACCTATCATGAATCTCCATACATGGTGCTGTCTGGCTTAAGCCATGAGACAGTGGCCACCTAAGACCGTGGGAATAAGAAGAGACATCTGGTTTCATGTTTGGTACTTTTTAAAATCTTTATTGAGCAGTATGTGGAAATACTTAGCCCCACAATGAACCCCATTTGTATGGAGTCTTTCTCTGACCTATTATCCAGCCTCCCAATAATGACACAATGACTTTTATCAATTATGAAAAATCAGCACCTAGCTTAGGCTTGTTTCTATCTAGATCTTATGGCTTAAATTAACCTATTTTATTTATCTATATGAAGTCATGTCATTCAGTCACCTCTTTTCAATTCTGTACCTCTGACTTGTTCTGAGTTTTCTCGAATCTCTTTGGCAAATCTACATGCTTAGATCCTTCTCCTCTTTCTCTCTCACCCCAGAAATCCTGCCTATCCCTCCTACCTAGCTATCATGGCATAGCCTTTCTTCCATCTTCCAGCTGTAGTGTCCTGTCTGTGTCTAGTTTCTGACTGGTGACTCTACCTTTCTTCTTCCCAGAGTTTTCTCTCTGACTGATGTCCCATTATACCTCTGTAGTGATGAGGCGAGCAGCAGGCTGTGTTCCTGCCTGCCCTACCACCTGGCTAGCTTATGCCTTTCTTCTTCCTAGAGTTCTCTCTTTGACTGATGTCCCACCTATACCTCCTGCCAGCTATTGGCCATTCAGCCTTTAATTACACCAATCAAAGCAAAACTTTGTCACACAGTGTACAAATATCTCACAACAAAACTGATACCTACACATGAACCATTATACCTGTGGATAAATGTAGGAATTGACCTATTTTAGTGTCAATCTGGGCATCAGACAGCAATATGAAGTATATGCAGAATCTGCTTACAGATATAGCACAGAGCATACATAGCTACCAACAGTCTTGGATCCCTGACCCTACCTCAGACACCATGAAGGAAAAAGTCCCCCTGCAATGATCCTTCCCAAAGGTAGGTTAAGGCACTGAATAAAGTTAGCCTCTTTTCTTTAATAAGGAACTGTCTGAATTTTGGGAACCTTCATTTTGGGGAAGTTTTCAGTTCTGTTTTTCAGCTGCAGATTTTGATGACCTTCACAGTTTACATGTGATGTATTAACCATCTGCAAAACATGAGAGTAGAGAGGGGCTGTTTAACGATAACATTTACATAACCAAATCCTTTTGCTTGCCAACTACATGGTAAAACTGTCTAAAGGTTAATCATTTCTTGTACATCCAATCGCAGCAATCATGAAGTTATGAATATGGTGAAAATTACACTGATATTAGACAATCAGGATGGTGCTGAGGCTCAGAGTTGAGATGTCAATAACAGTAATTTGGAAGAGACATTTGTGATTGAACAGGCATTAAATCATATTCAGCCTTTATAAAAACCAGAAGGATTCTGAACAATAAAAGTGTTACACAGGAGAAGAGAGAATGCTGAGAGTTTGTTCCTATGTTAGACGTGTATGTTGGTAAGAAAAGAGCAAACAATCTATGAGGGATTATTATTTAGCAGAACAGAATTAAATCTAAGCCATGAGCATACCTCATTTCCTTCTCCATTTCCGTACATGTCTTCTCCATGTTCATCTAGGAGAAATAAAAGATCATGTTCTCAGTGTATCCTTTTTGTTCTCTATGATCCCAGCAGCATCAGCCTGAATCTTTCTTTGTTGTAGAACACTGCTCTTCACCATGGCAATACTCTGGTTCTATTGAAGTCTCTGTAGCTGTTATTACACATAAGTGACCTGTAAAATATTGGTCCCATCAATATTCTTTCTTGGTGATGAGGCTCCTAAGGTCACCCCTTTCTTACCAGAACTATAGGCAGTTAAAAGTCGCAAACAGAGCTTTTTTCCCCTCAGAGACATAACCACTGAGAAGATTCCAGTATTTCTGGACATAGCAGAGCATACTGTTCTCAACAGTTGGGTATGAGACTGGTTGCTGGATGTAGTCTGGTCTACAGAGTGAGTTCCAGTACAGCCAGAGATCACAGTAAGACCCTGTCTAAACATTCAAATAAACAAAAACAAAACACAAAATTCCCATCATTGATGATAAGCTTCTACAGAGCCAAAATGTAACTCATTGTTTCACCAGCTAGATTTGTATGGAGTCTTGTCTTTGTTTCTGTTACCATTGTTTCATGTCACCTGTGTAAACATTGTGCTTGTATCATAGGTAACATTCATACAACATCCCAAAGCATCTTCCAGGCAGACTAGGAAACTGATCATGAGATTGGTCTGTATGAAGGAGTAAAGGAGAAACAAGAGCTAAGAGAAAAAGAACAACCACCATATCGCTCAAGTGAAGGTGCTAGGTCAGGAAACCATCAGGCTTATGTTGTGTTAAGTCCTGGTCTGTGATGACTGAGAGCATTTTGCCAGATGTAGTTACAGTGAAGATGTTCTGCAGGAAGAGACCATAGTCAGACTTGGGTTTGTAATACTCGTATGCAGAATGCTGCGGGAGAAGAAGGAGAAATCTGAGATATGGATGAGGTTTAAGAAGTTCTGTCCCAGGCCGGGCGATGGTGGCGCACGCCTTTAATCCCAGCACTCGGGAGGCAGAGGCAGGTGGATCTCTGTGAGTTCGAGACCAGCCTGGTCTAC
>NW_004949269.1:150192-152434 GCF_000317375.1 Microtus ochrogaster | reverse complement strand
GAAAAAAAAAAGAAGTTCTGTCCCAGAAACAAAAACTAAAGAACCATAGAGACAGAAGCCACAAAATCTTTAGCCCAACCCATCAAGCCCAGGGAGAAGAGAGTCAGGCTGCTGATTAGAACAGTTCCTCTTCTTCAGAGGCTGCCAATATGACATCCTCATGACAGGAATCAGCAACCAGCTTGCATAGGCCACACATTTTGTGTTTGTGTGTTTCAAAGGAGATCATCTATCTGCAAACTTGTGGCAACTGGAAGATGCCATGACCCCATTTCTTATAGTGCTGCTGTTTCTTGGTGAGATACCACCTGGGGAGGGAGAAATATTCTCTGAGAGGGAATACACCTTACAATCATGATTTGTGCAATAGGATGTCTCAGCAGCTCCAGTAGGCACTGGGAAATGGAGGTCCTGCTCATGTTTCTTTGTAAACACTCTCTTACAGGACTGAGCCCAAACCTCTGGAACCCAGCTTCAGCAGGTAAGTATCTTTCCAACTGTCCTATTTGGACATCCTTATTGGGGATCAAGGGGAACTCATGAGCAGAGCAGAGGGAGAACAGCAGGTATTGCACGATGTTGGGGATGCGTGAAACGTTCTGGGTCAGAAAGCTTGTATTAGAGTGGGAGTTCTGGGGAACCAATTGTCAATTTCTTTCAGGGGTCCTCTCTAAACCTACACTGAGAGCAGTGCCAGGAAATGTGGTAGCCACTGGGAACCAGATGACATTCTTCTGTGAAGGGCCCTCAGAGGCCAAAGAATATCGTCTCTACAAAGTAGGAAGTCAAGACTACCTGATACCAACAGCCCTTCTAGAAACTGAGAATAAGGCCAAGTTTTCTATCTCTTTGGTTCAATGGAACAATGCAGGCCAATATTGGTGTTCTTATACAAGCACCAATGGCTCATTAGAAAACAGTGACACCCTAGAGCTGGTGGTGACAGGTAACAAAACCCTCCCTCAGCCCCTGGATTTGCCTTAAGTGGGCTCCTTTCTCAAATATGAGAAGTAGGGAACCATGTTTCTCATACAAGTTCTCCTAACAGCATTGCTCTGCTCTGCTAGGAGTTTACCTCAACAATGTCGTTCTGTCAGCCATTCCCAGTCCTGTGGTGACTTCAGGAGGGCGAGTTACCCTTCAGTGTGAGTCACAAGAGCCATATAATATGTTCATTCTAATGAAGGATGGTGGGAATTTCTCGAGTCCTGAACCCTCACAGAAAATATACTCTGACAAATTTGGAGCCCTGTTCTTGGTGGATCCTGTGACCCCCAACAAGAGGTGGAGGTTCACATGTTATGGTTATTCCTTGAGCACCCCTCAGCTGTGGTCGCTACCCAGTAAACAACTGGAGCTCCTGGTATCAGGTAAGGAAGTGCAGTATGTTCTTTTGAGTATAATTGCAACTGACACAAGGTCCCAGGAAAATTTCTGATTTTTGCTGGGTGATTGACAACCAGAGCTACTGGACTCAGTGTCACAGAATTTCTGATACAGCGGGCCACCATGGGTGATACTAATAATGAAATCTAAGATCCATGGAAATGTGTGGTCTTTATGTGTACTTCTGCTATTGCATATCAGCTTATGTGTAAGAGGCAATGGTGAGCTTCTCTGTGACAATTTAGTGACAGGTGCACCTCCTTTCTTCCTACTTCTTTGCAGGGACCCTTCACAAACCCACCATATGGGCTGAGCCAGGCTCTGTGATCACCTCAGGGAGTTATGTTACCATCTGGTGTAGTGCAAGCCTAGAGACCCTAATCTATGTGATATATAAAGAGGGAAGTCCAGATCCTCGGGACCAACAGAACCAAATAGTATATAATTATAATGCAAAACTCACCATTTCATCTATGACTGAATTGAATGCAGGGAGATATCACTGCTACTCATACACCTCTACTGGATGGACAGAACGCAGTAACACCTTAGAACTGGTGGTGACAGGTGAGAGAAACTCAAATATCCTTGCCCCAGAAGTCACTCTCAAGAAAGACTGCTGTAGCACTATTTCCCATAGAAGAAAGCTGTGGGCGGCAATTTAGACTGTGTGGTCCACTTTAATTTTCCGTGTGTACTTTTTTAGGAGTCTACAACAAACCCATATTGTTGCCACTGCAAGACCCTATTATGACTGTAGGAATGACTGTGACACTCTCTTGTACCTCAAATCATTCATACAACTGGTTCATTTTAACTAAGGATGATCAGAAGTTCTTGCACAGTGAGAGTTCAC
>NW_004949269.1:145985-150092 GCF_000317375.1 Microtus ochrogaster | reverse complement strand
GACTGTGACACTCTCTTGTATCTCAAATCATTCATACAACTGGTTCATTTTAACTAAGGATGATCAGAAGTTCTTGCACAGTGAGCGTTCACAAGATAAAGACACTGGGTTATTTTTTGCCGAATTCCAAGTGAAACCAATGGCCTTCGGCCAAAGGTGGATGTTCAGATGCTATGGCTCTTACAGAAGTAATCCTCAGGTGTGGTCAGAAGGGAGTGACCTTTTGGAACTTTTGATCTCAGGTGAGGGTACCTCAGGGTCTCTGTAGAATCATATTCTACTAGACACAAGATCCCAGTTTAGATCATGGTGTGTCATGTGTTTGAGGATTCAGGGTTCCTGAGTCAGTTGACATAGTATGCAGACCATGAGAGTCACTGTATAGAAAATGAGGGGAGAGCATAAAAAGAATGGAACCTGGGAGGGTCAGGAGAATAATGTGTCTTCCCATGACATTATTTGTTCTTTTTCTATTTAGGGGTAAAGTTCAAGATCAGGAGCAACTTAGATCTTTACTCTGAAACTGTTTGATTGGCCCCACACCCTTCTCTTCTGCTTCCTTGTAGGAAGACTCAAGAAACCCACTTTGAGGGCTGAGCCAGGATCTGTGATTGCCTCAGGAAATAATGTGACCATCTTGTGTTAGGGAACCAAGGGAAAGCAACAAATGTATTTCCTCCATAAAGAAGGAAGCCCAGCACCCTGGGACAGTCAAATCCCAAATGATCCTGGTAACAAGGCCATGTTCTCAATAGCATCCATGGAACAGCATCATGCAGGAAAATATCGCTGTTACTCTTACAAATCTGCGGGGTGGTCAGAATGCAGTGACATGCTGGAGCTGGTAGTAACAGGTGAGAGGTCACTAAGTGTCACTATCTTTGCCTCTGTCCTCAGGAAATAATCTTCCATAGGTGTGCTTCCTCAGCTTTTCTGCTGGAGACATTATGGGCTGTCTTTCATTAAACAGGCTGCCTCTTCCTCTCCTAGGTGTTCACCATGGTAAACCTACTCTGGCAGCTTTGCCTAGCCCTGTGGTGACCTCAGGTGGGAATGTGACCCTAACGTGTGTCTCATCTAACGGATATGATTGGTTCATTTTGACCGGGGCAGATCAAAATTTCTCCAGGTCCCAAAAGGCACAGCTTACACACACTGGACAGTCCCTAGCTCTGTTTCCTGAGATCACCGTGGCATCAGGCAAGATTGGGCCCTTCAGATGTTATGGATACTATACAAATACCTCTCATGTGTGGTCAGAGGCCAGTGACCCTTTGGAGATACATGTCTCAGGTAAGAAAGTCTCATTTATTCAACTGTTTGGCACCAGAAACCCTTTGTCATACGTTGTGCTACCTCAAGGAATATTTAAAGCCATGGTGGCTAAAGGAAACTGTTGAGTGCTAAGGCCACGGCACTGTCAGGGCAGGATGGGATGTGGAATGTATAGAAAGATCCAGCTATATGGCTTCCTGAGTCTCCTGCTTACAGGACTGTCAACGAAGCCCTCCCTGCTGACCCAAAAAGGCCCTGTCCTGACCCCTGGAGAGAACCTGATTCTCAAGTGTTCCTCTAAGATAAGTTATGACAGATTTGCTCTGTTTAAGAACGGGGAAAGTGGCCTCACTCAGGTCTCTGTCCAACAGTCTCAGGATGGACATTTTCATGCCAATTTCACCTTAGGCTCTGTGAATTCCTCCTTTGGTGGTCAGTATAGATGCCTTGGTGCACACAGTTCCTCCTCTGAGTGGTCAGCCCCCAGTGACCCATTGGACATCCTGATCACAGGTAAGATTTTTAGTGCATTCAGTTGGGACCCATCTTGGCACAGGTTAAGCTGGGAGGAGACCTGGAATTCATCATCAAGATGATGACGAATATCTCACAGAGAAATAGGTCCAGGTAGAAGGATTGTACAGTCTGTTAAAATATAGCGAGACTAGGTTCTGAAAGGGGGACTCAGACCAATCCCTGCAGTCCTTCACTCACTAATTTTCTTCTCTTTAGGGTACCCTGCTGTTGCACCAAGTCTCTTTGTGCATCCAGGAACTACCATTTCCTTAGGAGAGAATGTGACCCTGCAGTGTCAATCATCAGTCCCAGTGGATACTTTCCTTCTGTTCAAGGAAGATGCAGCCCATCCATATTTGAATCAAAAATCACAGTTTCAAGATTTAAAAATTTAGGCAGAATTCTCCATGAGTGCTGTGACCTCTGCTCTTGAGGGTTCCTATGTATGCTTTGGTTCCCAAAGCTCATCCCCTTACCTGTTGTCACACCCCAGTGTCCCTGTGGAGATCATAGTTTCAGGTGAGATAACCCAGACCTCTTTGAGCTCAATTAAGACATGACCTAGTATTTGACCTAGGTAGAGATTTAGAAACAAACTGTTCTTTCTCAATTAATCATCATCTCACCTTCTGCATGGGAGTCCCAGAAGATTTTAGGTAGGAAACTGGAAGGTTCTGGAGAAGCTGAAGTGTAGGTAGAAGACTGATAAAAGATGAGATAACAGGGTATCCTTCCACTCATCATTCCCCCTACAAATTTCCCACAGTCCCCTTGTGTCCAAAATTCCATTTCCATAGAGGTTTTAGATTTTCTTGTCTAGGGATTTTGTTTCACCATGAGTATGTGCTGACACTCTGTCCCCATGCATCTTCATTCATTTATCAGCTTGGGTGATGACCAAGCTACTAGGTGTGAAGCAGAGATTCCTAACATGGTTCCTAGAAAACCAGAGGCTCAGAAGCTAGGCTGCAGAAGAGGTACTCTGATAGAAGGTGATATTGTTGATCTGTCCTAGATTGAATCACTGAAAATGATAGCAGGTGATAATTCCCTAGAATTTCCCCATCCAATTGTGTTAGGCCATGAAAAATATATCTTCATTCCTGTTGTGTCTGACTACTGAGGTCTAGGCAACAACTCTTTTGCAGGGTGGGTTTGGGAAATATCAAGCTAGTTATGCAGTTGGTAAATTCCTTTTTAGAGAGGTTGACATGTACTAGCCCCTCTCTTATGTGATTCTCAGTTTCTGCAAGTGTAAATGGGAGACCCTGACACAGACATTAAATGTCTTTCAACGATGATCTTATCAGTTTCATCTACTTACAGAAAATGATCTTAGAATTCTGTTCTGCAGTGATTCTGCTCCATCTGCCATTGTGTTGGTGACATTGTCTAGGAGTATTGTACAGGGATAGGGTAGGACATTCAGGATCCTTCCTTCCAGTTAATGAGGTTTAGCTCAAGGATAGGGAATATGGGGAAAGGCCAGATAAGCTGGGTTCAATTCAATCCTCACCTATGTACCATCCTTCAGGGTGATCTGTGGCAGGAAAACTGACTGAAAGTGCTAAGAGATGGTCCCAGGTTACATGACTTTGAAAATGATAGCAAGTAACAAACACCTAACATGGAGCAACCACATAGTCAATTCTCTCTTTATTTATTTATTCTTCTCTTATACAATACATCCCAATTGCAGCATTTCCTTCCTACACTCATTCACATCTCCTCTCACACATCCAGTCTCCTTCACTACCCCTGCACCATATGCCCCCAGGAAAGAGTAGACCACATTGGCACATTAGTTGAAAATGGCATAAAAGAATACAATAACATCAGGCAGAAATCTGATCAACGTTGGGTGAGATCATCCAGCAGGAAGAATGTGTCCCAAGTGTAGGCAAAAGTGTAATATACCCCTCACCACCACTGTCAGAAACTCCCCACAAAAACCAAACCAACCAACAATAATAACTTATAATCAGAGGGTCTAGTGAAGACCCATTCAGGCTCTATGACTGCCTCTTCGGTCTCACCCAGTAACTACTTATTCACAATTCTTCATTCATGATGTTACCTGTCTCCTAGGACTGGCAAGGTACCAAAAGGCTGTGATTGGCATTTCTGTGGCCTTCTTTCTACTGCTCCTCTTCCTCACCATCTTCCTTATCCTCAGATTCAGGCATCAGAACAAAGTGAAGGCGAATTTAATTAATCCAGGCCAGTGGGTACAAGAAAACAATTTTAATATAAAAGCACACTCACACACCCGGAGTTCAGCGATCCACCGTAAAACCGGAAACAGGAAGGGCTCCA
>NW_004949269.1:110294-112105 GCF_000317375.1 Microtus ochrogaster | reverse complement strand
ATGCAGTAGGCATAAATCCTGGTGCCACTGCCAGTGGCCCCTCAGTCTGCCCCAGCCATGTAACTGTCAACCACATTCAGAGGGACTAGTTTGGTTCTATGCTTGTTTCTTTCCAGTCCAGCTGCAGTTTGTGAGCTCCCATTAGTTCAGGTAGATTGTTTCAGTAGGTGAACTGATCATGGTCTTGATTTCTTTGCTAATATTCTCATTTCTTCTACTGCTCTAGTGGACCTCAGTCCAGTGCTCCAATGTGGATCTCTGCCTCTGTTTCCATCAGTTGATGAATAAAGGGTCTATGGTGATATTTAAGATATTCGTCAGTCTGACTATAGGGCTAGTTAAGATCAGGCCCTCTTTCCTCTATTGCATAGGGTCTTAGCTTGGGTCATCTATGTGGATTCCTGGGAATTTCTCTAGAGCCAGGTTTCTGCTAACCCTATAATGGCTCCATCAATCAAGATATCTCTTTCCTTGCTCTCATCTCTCTGTCCTTCCCCAATCTTGACTATCCCTTCCTTCAAGTTCTACTCACTCCCTCTTCTCCCCTCCCCTTCCACCTACACACTCTCTTCTCCCCAACCCCCATGCTCTCAATTTGTCAGGCAATCTTGTCTGCTTTCAATTTCCAGGTGAATCTATATATGGTTTTTTTTGGATTTACCTTATTACTTAGCTTCTCTAGGATCATAAAAAATAGGCTTAATATCATTTTTAATAGCTAGTGTCCACTTATGAGTGAGTACAAACCATATTCATCTTTTTAGGTATTAGGTACCTTACTCACCATAGTGTATTCTAACATCCATTTGCATGCAAATTTCAAGATGTCACTGTTTTTTACTGCTGAGTACTACTCTAATGTGTAAATGTGCCACATTTTCTTTTTCTTTCTTTTTTTTTTGATTTTCAAAACAGGGTTTCTCTGTAGCTTTTGGTTCCTGTCCTGGAACTAGCTCTTGTAGACCAGGCTGGCCTCGAACTCACAGGGATCTGTCTGCCTCTGCCTCCCGAGTGCTTGGATTAAAGGCGTGCGCCACCACCGCTCGGCTATGCCACATTTTCTTTATCCATCCTTTAGTTGAGGTGCATCTAGGTTGTTTCCAGGCTCTGACTATTATAAATAATGCTGCTATGAAAATAGTTTAACAAATGCCTTTGATAGTATGATTGAACATCTTATGGGTATATGCCCAAAAGTGGTATTGCAGGATCATGAAGTAGGTTGATTCCCAATTTTCTGAGAAGCAGCCATACTGATACTGAAAGTGGTTGTACAAGTTTTCATAACCACCAGCAATGGACAAGTGTTTCCTTTACTCCACATCCTCTCCAGTATAAGCCTTCATTACTGTTTTTGATCTTAGCCATTCTGACATGTGTAATACAGTATCTCAGAGTTGTTATGATTTGCCTTTTCTTGATGGCTAAGGACGATGAACAATTGCTTAAGTATCTTTTGGCCATTTGAGATTATTATGTTTAGAATTCTCTGTTTAGTTCTATTAATCCATTTTTAATTAGTTGGGTTATTTATAATTTTGATCTTTATTTTAAGTTCTTTATAAATTTTGAAGAACAGTTCTTTGTCTGATGTGGGGTTGCTGGAGATCTTTTCCCATTAAGTAAGCTGCTTTTTTATCTTATTGATTACATCCTTTGCTTTACAGAAGCTTCTTTTTTTCTTTTTTTTTATTGAAAAAAATTTCTGCCTACTCACAGCCTCCCATTTCCCTCCCCCTCCTCCTGCCCTTTTCCCCCTATCCCCACCCCTCTCCCCCTCCCTCTCCAGTGCAAAGAGCAGTAAGGGTTCC
>NW_004949269.1:109552-110057 GCF_000317375.1 Microtus ochrogaster | reverse complement strand
GCTATAGGATAGGGTCATTTCAGGTTCCCTACCCTCAGCTGCCCAAGGAACTAACTGGGGAACTCCCTGGGCACCTGGGAGCCACTCTAGGGTCAAGTCTCTTACCAACTCTAAGGTGGTTCCCTTAATTAAGTTATGCCATTCCTTGCTCCTCTATCCAACCTTGTTTTATCCCCAATCATCCCGTTTCCACAAGTTCCCCCCATCCTCCCCTTCTCACTTTTCTATCCCCTTCTCTTACCCCCATCCCACCGCACCCCCAAGATCCCAATTTTTTACCCAGCAATCTTGTCTATTTCCCATAGCAGGGATAATAACTATTTGTTTTTCTTTGGGTTCACCTTCTTATTTAGCTTCTTTGGGATCACAAATTATAGACTCAGTGACCTTTATATCTGGCTAGAAACCAATTATGAGTGAGGACATCCCCTGATCCTCTTTTTGGGTCTGGGTTACCTCATTCAGGATAGTGTTTTCTATTTCCATCCATTTGCATGCAAAATTC
>NW_004949269.1:105214-108653 GCF_000317375.1 Microtus ochrogaster | reverse complement strand
TGAGGTGTTCATAGGTTGGTGTTCTAAAAACCGGGTCTTCTATATGATTCCATTGGTCGACTTCTCTGTTTTTATGCCAGTACCACGCTGTTTTCATTACTGTAGCTCTGTAACAGAGTTTGAAGTCAGGGATTGTAATGCCTCCAGAAGTTCCTTTATTGTATAAGATTATTTTGGCTATCCTGGGTTTTTTGTTTTTCCATAAAAAGTTGATTATTGTCCTCCAGAAGCTTCTTAGTATCAGGAGGTCCCATTTATTTATTGTCTGTTACTGTCTGTGTTACTGGAGTTATATTTAGGAAGTGGTCTTACATACCCATACATTGAAGACTAATACCCACTTTCACTTCTATCAGGTTTAGTGTGGTCAGATTTACATTGAGGTCTTTAATCCATTTGGACTGAGTTTTGTGCATGGCGATAGATATGGATCTATTTTCATCCTTCTACATGTTAACATCTAGTTATGACAGCACCATATCTTGAAGATACTTCCTTTTCTCCATTGTATAATTTTTACTTCTTTGTTAAATATCATGGGGGTGGGGGAGAAGCAGGTAGAAAGTGAAGAGGAGGGGAGAAGGGGAGGGTTGAGGAGAACTTAATGGAATGGGATAGTTGAGATAGAAAAGGACAGACATGAGAGCAAGGAAATAGATATCTTGATTGAGGTCGCTATTATAGGGTAGCAGAAACATGGCTCTAGAGAAATTCTCACGAATCCACAAGGAATTTCCCACCTAAAACCCTAAGCAATAGAGTTGAGCAGACCCAATCTTGACTTGCCCTGTAGTCAGACTGATAATTATTATAAATATCACCATATAACTTTCATCCAACAACAGATGGAAACAAAGGCAGACACCCACATCAGAACACTGGACTGAGCTTCCAAAGTGGAAGGAATGAGAATATGAGCAAAGAGATCAAGACCATGAAGGGTTCATCCACTGAAACAATTTACCTGAGCTAATGGGAGCTTACCAACTCCAGATGGACTGGGAAGAAACAAGCATAGGACCAAACAAGCCCCTCTGAATGTGGTTGACAGTTGTGTGGCTGGGGTAGACTGAGGGGACACTAGTAGTGGCACCAGAATGATTCACTATGACATGTACTGGATTTTGGGATCCTATTGTCTTTGGATATATACCTTGCTCAGCCTACATATAGTAGGGAGGGCCTTGGACCTTCCACAAGGCAATGTGCCTTACCCTTTCTGAGGATTATATGGGGGTGGTCTGGGAAGGTTTGTGGAGGGAATGGGAGGAAGGGAGCAAGTGGGAACTTGAACTGGTATTTTTTTAAATCTAATAAATTTAAAAAAGGTATATTGCAGATGCTGAAGACTCAGTAAATATTCAGAGATGTTGCAAATTGACAAACACATAGTGAATTTTGGATGGACGTATGCTAAATTTAAGAAATGAAAATGCTGTCACTGTGGGTGGGTGCACCCCTCATGGTACTGACTTCCTTGCTCATGTTCTCCCTCCTTCTGCTCCTCATTTGGGTCTTAAGAGCTCAGTTTGTTGCTCCAATTTGGGTCTCTGTCTCTATCTCCATCCATCGCCAGATAAAGGTTCTAAGGAGATATGCAAGATATTTATCAGTATGGATATAGGATAGGGTCATTTCAGTTTCCCTTTCCTCAGTAGCTCAAGGTACTATCTGGGGACATCTCCCTGGACACCTGTGAGCCCCTCTAGAGTCAAGTCTCTTGCCAACCCAAAGATGGCTCCCTTAATTAGGATATATATTTCTCTGCTCCTGTGTCCACTCTTCCTTTATCCCAACCATCCCATTCCCCCAAGCTCCCCATTCTACCCTTCTCACATTCTGATCTGTTGGGAGCTCACCAAGGCCAGCTGGACTGGGACTGAATAACCATGGGATGAAACCAGACTTTATGAATGTGGTAGACAATGAAGGCTGATGAGTAGCCAAGGAAAATGGCAATAGGTTGTGATCCTAATACATGAACTGGCTTTGTGGGAGCCTAGCCTGTTTGAATGTTCACCTTCCTGGTGCTGGATAGAAGTGGGAGGACCTTGGACTTCCCGCAGGGCAGGAAATCTGGACTGCTCTTCATTCTCGAGAGGGAGGGGGAATGGAGTGGGGGGAGGGGGAGAGGGTAGGGGAGTGTGGAGAAGGAGTGATGTGTGCTAGGAGGGGGAGGGAAATGGGAAATGGGGAGGAGGTGGAAATATTTTTGCAATAACTAAAAAAATAAAATAAACAAAAAAGGAAAGAAAATAAAAGAAATGGAAATGCAAATAGAGATAGATATAAACAAACAAAAAGACATTGAAGAGAGAAATAGACACATGGAACAAAGAAAATATTGAATCTAAAACAAACTTACCACAAAATATACAAGAAATATGGGACATTATGAAAAGACCAAACCTAAGAATAATAGGGGTATAAGAGGGAAAAAACTCCAACCCCAAAGCACAGAAAATATATTCAACAAAATCATAGAAGAAAACTCTCCCAACCTAAAGAAAGATATACATATAAAGATACAAGAAGCTTACAGAACACCACAAAGACTAGATCAAAAAAGTCCCCTTGCCATGTAATAATGAAAACAGTGAGCATACAGAATAAAGAAGAATATTAAGAGTTGCAAAGGAAAAAGGCCAAGTAATATATAAAGGCAGGACTATCAGAATTACACCTGATTTCTCAATGGAAACTATGAAAACCAGAAGGTCCTTGTCAAACATTTATGTAGACATTAAGAGACCATGAATGCCAGCCAGATTACTATACCCTACAAATTTATCAATCATTATAGAAGCACAAAACAAGATATTCCATGACAGAAGCAGATTTAACCAATAAAAAACACCTGCAAAGTTTTAAAATGGCAATTCCAGGGCTGTCCTGCTAACATGACCTCTGACTCTTTCTTTTTTTTTTTAGCACGTTTGCAGTGTATTTTATTTTTTGTTTATTTTATTTTTTTTAGTTGTTGAAAAAAATTTTTTCTCTTTCTCCCCGTTTCTCCTCCTCTCACACCTAGCCCCCTCCCCCCACTCTCCAAACCCTTTCCCCCTCCCGCACTACATTCTCCCTCCCTTTTGAGAATGAAGAGCAGTCCAGATTCCCTGCCCTGCGGGAAGTTCAAGGTCCTCCCACTTCTGTCCAGGACCAGGAAGGTGAGCATTCAAACAGGCTAGGCTCCTACAAAGCCAGTTCTTGTATGAGGATATCAACCTAGTGCCATTGTCCTTGGCTTCTCATCAGCCTTCATTGTCCACCATTTTCAGAAAGTCCGGTTTCAACCCATGCTTATTCAGTCCCAGTTCCGCTGGCCTCGGTGAGTTCCCAATAGATCAGTTCCACTGTCACAGTGGGTGGGTGCACCCCTCGTGGTCCTGACTTCCTTGCTCATGTTCTCCCTCCTTCTGCTCCTCATTTGGATCTTAAG
>NW_004949269.1:102622-103901 GCF_000317375.1 Microtus ochrogaster | reverse complement strand
TCCTTTGCTTTACAGAAGCTTCTCAGTTCCAGGACGTCTGATTTATTCAATGTTGTTCTTAATATCTGTGCTGCTGGGGATATTCGTAGGAAGTAATCTCCTGTGCCCATATGTTGTAGAGTACTTCCCACTTACTCTTCTATCAGGTTCGGTGTGTTCGGCCTGATATTGAGGTCTTTAATCCATTTGGACTTGATTTTTGTGAATGGCGATAGATATGGATCCATTTTCATTCTTCTAGAGGTTGACAACCAGTTCTGACAGCACCACTTGTTGAAGATTCTTTCTTTCTTCCATTGAATACTTTTAGCTCCTATATCAAAAATCAGGGGTTCATAGGTTTGTGGGTTAAAATTCGGGTCTTCTACTCTATTCCATTGATTGACTTCTCTGTTTTTATGCCAATACCAAGCTGTTTTCAAGACTGAAGCACTGTTATAGAGTTTGACGTCAGGGATGGTAATGCCTCCAGAAGTTCCTTTATTGTATTAGATTGTTTTGGCTATCCTGGGTTTTTTTTCCATAAAAAGTTGATTAATGTCCTCTCAAGGTCTGTGAAGAATTTCAATGGGTTTTTAATGGGGATTGCATTGAATCTATAAATCCCCCTTGGTAGAATTGCCATTTGTACTATGTTGATCCTCCCAATCCAAGAGCAAGGGAGGTCCTTCCGTTTTCTAGTATCCTCCTCAATTTCTTTCTTCAAAGACTTAAAGTTCTTGTCAAATAGATCCTTCACTTCCTTGGTTAGAGTTACCCCAAAATATTTTATGCTATTTGTGGCTATCCTGAAAGGTGATGCTTTTCTGATTTCCCTCTCTGCTTCCTTATCCTTTGTGTATAGGAGGGCAACTGAATTTTTGGAATTGATCTTGTATCCTGTCACGCTACTAAAGGTGTTTATCAGCTGTAGGAGTTCTTTGCTGGAGACTTTGGGGTCGCTTATGTATACTATCATATCATCTGTAAATAATGAATGTTTAACTTCTTCCTTTCCAATTCGAATCCCTTTGATCCCCTTATGTTGTCTTATTGCTATTGCTAGAACTTCAAACACTATACTGAAAAGGTATGGAGAGAGTGGACAGTCTTGTCGTGTTCCTGATTTTAGCGGAATGGCTTTGAGTTTCTCTCCATTTAATTTGATATTAGCTGTCGGCTTGCTAAAAATAGCTTTTATTATAGTTAGGTATGACCCTTGTATCTGTAATCTCTCTAAGACCTTTATCATAAAGGGATGTTGAATTTTGTCAAATGCTTTTTCAGCATCTAATGAAAT
>NW_004949269.1:99850-101840 GCF_000317375.1 Microtus ochrogaster | reverse complement strand
TTCTCTGTTTTCTTTAGGTGGGCACTTAGTGCTATGAACTTTCCTCTTAGCACTGCTTTCATAGTGTCCTATAGGTTTGAGTATGTTGAGTCTTTATTTTCATTGAATTCAAGGAAGACTTTAATTTCTTTATTTATTTTTTCCTTGATCCAGGTATTTTTCAGTAGTTAACTGTCCAGTTTCCATGAGTTCATAGGCTTTCTGGGGGTAGCATTGTTGTTGAATTCTAACTTTAATCCATAGTGATCCGATAAGACACAGGTGGTTATTAATATTTTTTTGTAACTGTGTAAGTTTGCTTTGTTACCGAGTATGTGGTCAATTTTCAAGAAGGATCCATGAGCTGCAGTGAAGGTTTATTCTTTCCTATTTGGGTGGAATGTTCTATAGATGTCTGTTAAGTCTATTTGATTCATAACCTCCCTTAATCCTCTTATTTCTTTATTAGGTTTCTGTCTGATTGACATGTCCATGGTGAGAGAGGAGTGTTGAAATCTCCTGCTATTAGTGTGTGTGGTTTGATGACTGCTCTGAGTTTTATGTAAGTGTGTGCTTTTATATTAGGGGCATAGATATTCAGGATTGAGACTTTGTCCTGATGAATTGTTTCTGTTATGAGTAAAAAATGTCCCTCTCCCTCTCTTCTGATTGATTTTAGTTTGAAGTCAACTTTGTTAGAAAGTAGTATGGCCACACCTGCTTGTTTCTTAGGACCATTTGCTGATAAACCTTTTCCCAGGCCATTACTCTGAGTAGATGTCTGTCTTTGTGGTTGAGGTGTGTTTCTTGTAAACAGCAAAATGTTGGATCCTGTTTTCATATCCAATCTCTTAGCCTGTGCCTCTTTATAGGTGAGTTGAGTCCATTGATATTAAGTGATATGAATGACCAGTGGTTGTTTACTCTGGTTATTTTTTTTTTTGGTAGTAGAGTTTGTGTGTTTCCCTTCTTTGAGTTTTGTTGGTGAAGGGTTGCTAGATTTCTGAGTTATTGTAGGCATTGATGACTCCTTGGGTTGTGATTTTCTTTCTATTATTTTCTATAAGGCTGGATTTGTGGCTAAATATTTTTTAAATTTGTTTTTATCCTGGAATATTATGTTTTCTCCATTAACAGGGAATGAAAGCTTGGCTGGGTATAGTAGTCTGGGCTTGCATCCATGGTCTCTGAATTTCTGCAGTACATCTATCCAGGACCTTCTGGCTTTCATGGTTTCCATAGAGAAGTCTGATAGGTTTATCTTTATAAGTATCTTGACCTTTTCCCTTTGCAGCTCTTAATATTCTTTCTTTATTCTGTATGTTTTTTGTTTTGATTATTATATGGCAAGGAGATTTTTTTTGGTCAAGTCTATTTGGTGTTCTGTATTCTTCTTGCACCTTCAAAGGAATATGTTTCTTTAGATTGGGAAAATTTTTCTTCTATAATTTTATTAAATATATTTTCTGGACTGTTGAGGTGTACTTCTCCTTCTTCTATCCCTATTATTCTTATATTTGGTCTTTTTATTGTGTCCCAGATTTCCTGAATGTTTTGTGATGAGAATTTGTTGGTTTTGCTGTTTTCTTTGATCAGTGTGTTTATTTTATCTATGGTATCTTCAGTGTCTGACATTCTTCTATCTCTTGTAATCTGTTGGTAGTACTTGTCTTTGTAATTCCTTGTCATTTACCCAGGTTTTCCACCTCCATCCTTCCCACGGTTTGTGTTTCCTTCCTTACTTCCATTTCATTCTTCAAGTCTTGAACTGTTTCCCTTACCTGTTTGATTGCTTTTTCTTGTTTGTCTTGGTTTTCTTGGGTATCTTTGAGCATTTTATTCATTTCCCCTACCTTTTTGTTTGTAATCTCTAATTGTTTATGGCAGTTTTTCACCTCCTGTTTAAGGTCTTCTATTATTTTCATATAATTGACTTTTGAGTCGATTTCTTCTAATTCTTCTAGAGTAGGGTGTACAATTCTATTTATTTCAGGATCCCTGGATTCTGGTG
>NW_004949269.1:97726-99308 GCF_000317375.1 Microtus ochrogaster | reverse complement strand
CTCTCTTCAGGGACAATCTGCCCCTGGATAGCACACACTCACCTGTCCAGATGGAACTCCTCAGCACCTAAACAGGGACACCTGGTAGCCCAATGAGCCGGGGACAAAAGGAAGAACGTGGCAGGCAGGGTGGGGTCCAGTAGAGCACAGGAGACCCTGGAGCACAAGCTGAAGGTGTCCAGGCTCCCTTACAGGAGACCTTGAGGCCTGCCCGGTATGCAGGCACTCACCGCTCGGGATGGGTAGTCTTAGTGTAGGAGCAGAAAATTGTTCTTGAGCAAAGGACCTAGCAGACAGTAGGGCAGACTTGGGAGGGGGAGCTAGGTGGCTGGTTCTTGTGTAAGAAAGACAGCCCTGCAGAAGGAGCTGGGGGAGGGGGTTTTGTGCTCTCTTCCAGGACAATCCGCCCCTGGATAGCATACACTCAACCATCCAGATGGAACTCCTTAGCACCTAAACAGGGATGCCTGGTAACCCAATGAGCCAGAGACAAAAGGAAGAATGTGGCAGGCAGGGCGGATTCCAGTAGAGCACAGAAAACCCTACAGCAGAATCTGAAGGTGCCCTGGCTCCCTTGCTGGGGACCTTGAGGCCTGCCCGGTAGGCAGGCACTCACTGCTCTGGGTGGGTAGCCTTAATGCAGGAGCTTAAAACTGTTCTTGAGCACCCCTCTGACTCCTTCTGGAAGTCTGGCTATGAAGCATTTAAATGGGGTTTGTGAGCAGAGTGCTACAAATAGCTTAATGGTGACACAGACTTGCTGTGCCGCTGGATGTGAGCTGGAGAGAATGGCTCTCAGAGGCACCAAACTTACCATGTTTGATGGGGCAGAGCCAACAGGCAGAACCACAGAGGTGGTCTTAGCCACACCCAATTAACAAAAAAGAGAGGTGTTTCTAATAAGAAAATGATTACAGTTGCACAATGAAAATAAATTCAGATAAAAAGATCTAAATGAGTCACACACAACTATAGCTGCTGAGATACCAGCCCATTGGGGCATGGTCTCTCTCCCTTTAAAAAAGCGGCTGGAGGCTGGAGGAGCAGAAAGACCTCCCGCAACACCATTGGATAAATGTGGTTAGGGTTGGGAGAGAAAAGAAAAAGAGTATAGAAAGTTTAAAAAGAAGCAAATTATTGTTTTAAAAGCAAAACAAATTCTATAAAGAACGAGAGTACAGTCATAGATAAAAAGGAGTAAAGAAAAATAAACATTATAAAGACAGAAAATACACAAAGAATCTGGATGATGCATTTTATTCTGTTTTCTTTAAATTTTTTGACTGTTAATGAACTAAATACAGAAAAACATTTCATTGCATGGGCTGCTAAGCTAAACCAAACTATATATTTTAAAGTTATCTTGATTCCAAAATTTGGGTCTGTGGATTTGTTGCTTTGGAAAAGAGGTTCTGGTTTCCACAGAAGATGAGAAACTGTGAATTAATACCAAATTAATATGGTAAGATGGACCAAGACCCCTGAAATGTCACCACAAACACCCCTCCCAATTACTTTGCCCAAAAAAAGCTGGAAACAGTTTGGAGAGAACTATAGCCAAATTCCCAAATATTGTTATAAA
>NW_004949269.1:94596-95741 GCF_000317375.1 Microtus ochrogaster | reverse complement strand
AGCAAATTAAATAGACCTATAATTGCTAAAGAAATAGAAACAGTCATTAAAATCCACAAACCAAAAAAGCCAAGGACCAGATGGTTTCAGTGCAGAATTTGACAAGATTTTCAAAAAAGAACTAATACCAATACCCCTCAAATTGTTTCACACAATAGAAACAGAAGGAACGTTGCCAAACTCTTTTATGAGGCTACAGTTACCCTGCTATTCCAACCACACAATGATATTAGTAAGAGAGACAATTACAAACCAGTTTCACTTATGAACATTCATGCAAAAATATTCAATAACATACTGGCAAACTGAATCAAAGGACACATCATAAAAAAATCATCCACCATGAACAAGTCAGCTTCATCCAAGAGATGCAGGAATGGTTCAACATACAAAAATATGTCAATGTAATCCACCATACAAACAAACTGAAAAAAGTCCCCACATGATATTTTCATTAAATGTTGAAAAAACTCTCAATAAAAGAAAACATCCCTTCATGATAAAGGTCTTGGAGAGGACAAGGATACAAGGAACATAGCTAAACATAGTAAAGGCAATATACAGCAAGCCAACAGCCAACACCAAACTAAATGAAGAAAAACTCAAAGCAATCCCACTGAAATCAGGAACAAGACAAAGTTCTACTCTCTCTGCATACCTATTCAATGTAGTACTTGAGGTTCTAGCTAGAGCAATAAACAATCAAATAAAAGGAAATCAAGGAGATAAAAATCAGAAAAGAAGAAGCAAACTCTCACTAATTGCTGATAATAAGAAAATTTACATAAGCTATGCCAAAAATTCATAAACACCTTTATTAATGTAGCAGGATACAAAATTAACACAAAAATCAGTATCCCTCCTTTACAGAGGTGATACGTTCGCTGAAAAAGAAATCAGAGAAATATCACCCTTCACAATAGCCACAAATAACATAATATCTTGGAGTAACTCTAACCAAAAAGTGGAGGACCTTTATGATAAGAAAGATGAACAGGGGATGTATTTACTCATAATTGGTTTATAGCAATAAATAAAGGTCATGGAGTCTGCAATTGGTGAACCTAAAGAAGCTTAATAAGAAGGTGAACCCAAAGAAAAACATAGAGTTATCCTCTTGGCTATGGGAAGTAGACAAAATTGCC
>NW_004949269.1:74256-74714 GCF_000317375.1 Microtus ochrogaster | reverse complement strand
TGTGGTAACCATTGGGACTGAAGTAACTATAATTTGTGAAGGTCCCTCAAATGCCCAAGAATACCATTTCTATAAAGAAGGATACCCAGATTCTCAGGTACCAACAAGTCATAAAGACACTGAGGAAAAACACAAGATCTTTATCTCATCAATTGAAAGTCACAATGCAGGCCAATATTCCTGCTTCTATAAAAGCCCTGCTGGCATATCAAAACAAAGTGATACCCTGGAGCTAGTTGTGACAGGTGAGAAGACCCTTCCTGAACACTGAGATCTACCTTTAGGAAAGGAATTTATTAACTGTGCAGTTGTTTTCAATCCCACAACAGGAGGTGTAATGCTAGCCAAAATAATTCACTTAACAGGATTCTTCTTTCATCTTAGGGGTCCACTCCAGCAAAGTCACCCTGAATTTCCTGACCAGTCCTGTGGTGATCTCTGGAGGTTATGAGACCCTT
>NW_004949269.1:57971-72513 GCF_000317375.1 Microtus ochrogaster | reverse complement strand
TGATATTTCTGTTACTCTTACAACTCTGCTGTCAGGTCAGAAGGCAGTAACACACTGAAGCTGGTGGCAACTGCTGAGTGGATACACAGGAATCATATGGATCCCCAGATGAGACTTATTAGGAAAGGCTGTACTTGTATACCCACTCATTACTAAAGTCTTGGGGATAAGTCAGACTGTGAACCCATTTAATATTTTATGTGTATCTTTTCTAGGTTTCTACAAAAAACCCACCCTGAATGCACTGCCAAACCCTGTTGTAACTTTAGGATCATATGTGACTGCCTCATGTAGCTCAAATAATAATTATGATGGCTTCATTTTAATCAAGGAAAAGCAGTTCTTCAGCTTCATGGACTCACAACGTGTATATACTGGGCAGTCTTCAGCCAGTTTCCAAGTGGGTCCTATCACAATCAGCGAAAGATGGAGCTTAAGATGCTATGGCTATTATTCAAGAAACCCTCAGAGCTTGTCAGAAGGGAGTGACATCCTGGAGATTCTAGTCTCTGGTGAGGAAGCCCAAGCCTCTCTATTGATTGACAGGGAACCTGAAACAGGATTTCCCAGGGAGACCTTAATGTGTGATCAGCACAGGAAGAGTCAGACCCATTAGGCCACTGTTACAGCATGCAGACTGTGGGAGTCAAGACACAGAAAACAAAGAGTGGGGTTGTGAGAATGGAACCTGGGATGGTCAGGAGAGAGGCTGATATTCAGATAGTTCCATGTCTCCTTCTGTTATTCAAGGGTCATCTACAAAATTCACATTGCCCGTAACAACTGTTTAAAGTCCCACATCCCTCTTGCCTACTTCTTTGCAGGGACCCTCCAGAAACCCATGATCAGGGCTAAGCCAGGCTCTATGATCACCTTAGGGAATTCAGTGACAATATGGTGTGAGGGAAACATGGAAACCCAAATATGCTTCCTGCATAAAGAAGGACGCCCAGCACCTCAGGGCAGATTAACTGCACCAGTCACTGATCGCAAAGCAAATTTTTTCATCTCATCCATGACAGAGTATGATGCAGGGCGATATCGCTGTTATTGTTACAACTCTGCTGGGTGGACTCAGCCCAGTGACACCCTGGAGTTGGTGGTGACAGGTGAGTAGACACCGAGGGTCACAGTCTTCACAGTTTCCTGTGGGGGCCACTGCAAGTTCTGCTGCTGGTAGGGAAACGGCCAGCAGCAAGTGAGAAGAAAAACTCAGTTCAGGCTGGCATAGTAGTTGTTGGTTCACAAGCTAAAAAGTCTGATTCCACGTGATTTATTGTAAGCATATTTAAATGCAGTACAATTTTGAAGAAGAGATTCCTGATGTAATTGAAACTGCCATGAATAACTATGCACTATTACACCAAAACTCAACTCAAACACATGTGACCATGAGTATGGGTTCTATAGCTTAAGGGCCTTCAATCAGGTGCAGTCCCTGAGACAGTGTAGATATCAGCCGGCTATGAGGTACATGTGACATCTTCTCTAAGGATGGGCATTTTTAACTAAGAGAAAATGATAAAGTCTAGGGAGTAAGAGTCTAGGATAAACACTCTGGGGGACTTAGGTGGGTCTGGCTCTATAGATAGAAAGATCACCTAATTATTAAAAACCTCCACTCCTAGCTTCTTGATGGAAAACAGCTATTTATTTTCTCCATTGGACCATCATCCTGCATGAGCAACATTCCTGGTTTCTCCCACATTATTTGTCAGCATGAGTACATTGGGCCCTCTATATTTTCCCTCAGGAAATAATCTCTCAAACATTTTCGTTCACAGCCGACTTGCTGGAGACAAAGGTATCATTTCACAGACTGCATCCTTTTATCCTAGGTGTCCACCCTGTTAAACCTACTCTGTCAGTTTTTCCAAGTCCTGTGGTGACCTCAGGGGTGAACACGACCCTCCAATGTGTCTCATCCAAAGGATATGACTATTTCATTGTTACTGGGGAAGATCAGAATTTCTCCAGGTCCCTCAAGGCACAGTATAGACACACTGGACAATCCACAGCTCTGTTTCCTGAGATCCCTGTGGCATCCAGTAAGAGTCTGTCCTTTAGATGTTATGGATACTATACAAATGCCCCACAAGTGTGGTCAGAGGCCAGTGACCATCTGGAGATCCATGTCTCAGGTGAGGAAAAAGTTTCATTCACACAATTGTTTTCTGACATAAGAACCCTTTATCACCAGTTCTAGCCCCCTGAGGATGTTTCCAGTTATAATGGCTGAAGGGAGTTCTTGATTGTTATGACCCAGATCATGAGAGACCATGATACTGTCAGAGCAGGATATGAGGGTGATTTGTCTTAGTTAGGGTTTCTAGTGTTGCAATGGAATACCATAACAAAAAGCAAGTTGTACAAGAAAAGGTTTATTTGTATTAAAGCTTCACAGAACTGTTTATCCTCAAAGGAAATCAGTAGAGGAACTCAAACAGGGCAAGAACCCCAAGTCCTGGAGAGGTGCTGATTACTGGCTTGCTCAGCCTGCTTTAATATAAAACCCATGATCACAAGCCCAGAGATAGTACCACACACAATGGGCTAGGCCCTCATGTATCAGTCTCTACTTAACAAAATGTCATACAGGATGTGTAGCCTAATTTTGTGGAAGCTTTTTCTCAGCTGATGCTTCCTCTTCTCTAATGACTCTAGCTTGTGTCATTTCACACAAAACTAGCCAGCACAGGAATGTTTAGCAAGAGCCAGATGGATGACGTTTTACATATCCTTCTTGCAGGGTTATCCAAGAAGCCCTCCCTGCTGACCCAGCAAGGACCTGTCCTGGCCCCTGGAGAGGATCTGACCCTTCATTGTTGCTCAGACATGAGTTATGACAGATTTGCTCTGTCCAAGGAGGGTAGAAGTGACCTCCTACAGATGTCTGCCCATTTTACACAGGTGGAAGAGTCTCATGCAAACTTCACCTTAGGTTCTGTGAAATTCTCCACTGGTGGCCGGTATAGATGCCATGGTTCATACATCTCCTCTTCCAAGTGGTCAGCCCCAAGTGACCCTTTGGACATCCTGATCACAGGTGAGGAACATAGTGCATTCTCTCAGGGACCCAGACTCTGAACAGGCTCAGCTTTGGGGATGCCAGTGGTTGATGATCAAGATGATGAAGATTATCTCAGGAGGAATAGATCTTGGGATAGAGGAGTGGATGAATGGCATTCAGAGAAAACATAGAGACAAGGTAATGAATGAGGACCTCAGAACAATGACTATAACCCCTCACTCAGTCTTCCTCTCTCTAGGACAATTTCTTGTCACACCCAACCTCTCAGTGCATCCAGGCACCACCGTGTCCTCAGGAGAGAATGTGACCCTGCTGTGTCAATCATCAATCCCAATGGACAGTTTCTTTCTGTTCAAGAAGGGTGCATCCCATTTTTACATGCATCAACTATCAAAGTACCAAGATTCACAATATGAGGCAGAATTCCCCATGAGTGCTGAAATCTCAGCCCTTGGGGGCATCTATACATGCTTTGGTTCTAATAACTCGTCCCCTTACCTGTTGTCACACTCCAGTGTCCCTGTGGAGATCATAGTCTCAGGTGAGATGATTCTATAATGTGTGAGATCAGATGGTAATACTGAATACTTGACTGGGATGGGAATAGGGCTAATCATAAAGGGCTCCCTAGTCAATGATACAGAGGCAAACTGGAATTCCTCAAGTAATGCCCATTTCAACCTCTTCAGCAGGATTCAGAATGTTCAGGTAGGCAGCTGGAAGGTTATGGAGAGGGTTCAGTATAGACATAAGATTGAGAAGAGTTGAGATAATTAAACCAGGTTTTGATTGAATACATCCAATTGCTAACATTTTCCTGGGGGCCCCAAAGTACACACCATAGATTTTCCTGTCTAGGGAGATTTTTCTATACCAGAATGGGAAAACTCTCAGCACCTGTAAGTCTTCATTTACATACCAGCTTGTATGTTGACCAGAATACTGGAATTCAAGCAGTGAGCACAACATGATCTCTATAACCAAAAAGACTCACAGGCTAGGATGTAATAAAGTCATCCTAAAAAAGAGTTATAGTTGAGATTTTTCCTAGGAGAAGTATATAAATGAAGGCAGGATGTAACTTCCCATGATTTCCCTATCCCATCCATTCTTCACTTCACCCCATGGAGTCTGATTCAAACAAGTTATAGGGTAGTTACAGTCATTTCTGAGAGGTTCATATGGCCAAGCCCTTCTACTGTGTGATTCTACAAGTGTAAATAGAAGAGTCCTGGATAACATCTTAACTTATAGATGTTAAGTTTCTTTTAGTGCTGACTTTATCTGTGTCTTTCTCATAGGGAGAAATTCTCTAGAAACCACTTCTGCAATTGTCTTGCCCCATCTGACTCTGTGTTGGTGACATTGTGTAGGGGTATGTGACACAGGGAGTTCAGAGTACTCAGGCTCCTTCCTTACAGTTCATGCAGCTTAGTTTCGTGTAGGGAATAAGGTTGGAGGCTGGATTTTTTAGGTTAAATCACACAGCATTGTGCTCTCCTGCTCTGTGACCAGCAGGTAAACTGACTGGAGTAATGGGAGTCAGTCTCACATTGCATAGCTATGAGGGTAAGTGGTAGTGAATACAAAGAATCAGTATGGGCCTATCACACAGTTCCTCGTTCATTATGTGTCCTATATCCCAGGGCTGGCACGATATTCGAAGATTTTGATTGGAGTTTCTATGGGATTCCTCCTCCTGCTCTTCCTTCTTGCCCTCTTCCTTCTACTCAGACTGAGACACCAGAACAAATGCAGGAAGGGAGGTGAGTAGGGTGTGGGTGGTCTTGGTTTCAGGGAGAAGTGGGTACCCCCTATTGGATTTCCAAACAGGGGCTCAGTGCAGTCTTGGGAAAGCCCAGACAGTGACATGTCATCTTAGAAACACTTCTCTGAATCTCAAATCATCAATATGATCTTGAAACCTGTGAAATATCAGGTATCATGTGAGACATTCCATATCCTGGAACATATGAACACATACACATATGCAATGAGTTGTAAAGGTCCCTTCCTTCCTTGAAAGTGATAGGTAAGGATGCTACACCCTCTTGACTGAGACTCTTCTCTTTCTTGCAGTCCAAACAGAGACCAACTTGCAACATCCTGCAGAAGCTCCAGAGCCAGTGATCAGGGACAAAAGCATCCAGATGAGGTAACTCAAGGCTAGCAACCTAGACCTACAAAGCTTCCTGACTAACCTCACTGCCATTTGACATTCTCCTTTCTCCCCAGCTCTAGACCAACTGCTGGAATCCAGGAAGAAATCTTGTGTGAGACAAATATGGTCCCTGGGAGGGAGATATCTGAGATCTCAGCATTAGATGGATGGTAGAGGTTCTGGGTCAATTCTCTGAGCTAACAAGTCACTATGGACCTTTTCCCCCTCACTTATTATGGACCCTTCAACCACATTCCCTTTTCTCTGTTGCTGTCTGGGAGAGGCCGGGTAATTGGGGCAGTGAGAAGTCCCAGGAATTTGGCCACGGGAAGACCTGTGTGTTCTGTTATGACAGATGCTGCTGTGAAGGGCACAGAGATTACAGAGGATGTGAAGCTAGCCATTGTGGTAAGATTCTTTTCCTCAGTGCGATGAACTTATGACTCAGTTTACCCTGGGATCAATCACTGTCCTTTTTTCAGCCCTCAGAATTATGCACAGCTGGCTTCTTGATTCCAGAAGCCCCTGTCCTCTGTGTACTATGACATCCTCCTTGCTTTGTTTAGTTTTGAGCATATGACCCCTACATTGTGACTCCTCAGCATCAGACTGTTTACTAGCAACTTCCTGAGTCTCAAGACAATGTGAGTGTCTGAAGCTGTAGCTTAATGGTAATGTGATTACTTTGAATGCATAAGGCTTAATCTTTAGCAATAAAACTAATAAGTTAATGAACAAAACACAATAATATATAAGAACTCTGTACCTGACGATGTTTTTGTGTCCATGTGTATAAACACAGACTATGATAAAAGTCAACATTTGATGGCTTCTTTTATTTTCTGAGACTGAACCTCTGAATGACACTGGAGCTCATTGATTGGCTAGACCATTTGTATTGAACCTTGGGCACCATTCTATCTTCCCCAGTGCTTGGGTTCTAGGCATGTGCATTCTTGCTTGGCTTTTTAAAATTATGGGCACTGGGTAGCAAACTCGTTCAATAATGTTTGCTTAACAACCACTATGTGGCTTGACTCCTCTTCCTAGTTCCTGGATCTTATTCTTGACAAGGCTTACTGTGGGGATGGCAGATACAGCAGATAACAGAATTTCCCATTCACAAGGACAAACTCTTGGGTATAACAGAGAGAGTGAGCCTTGCAAATTTCTTGAGGGAAATGAATTAGAGGAAATTAGTTCAGGTTGATTTGATGATCTGATGGGAACAGATCATCAGTGTGAATTTTAAGGGAAGGCTGAAAAAAGCCTTCTGAGGAGAAGGCAGAGTGTAGAGGCTACTACAAATATGTGATGAACTAGCATCTCAGCACGATGTGGCAGGTGCATGTGTTATGTCAGAAGGAACATCCTCTTTCCAAATGTTGGAGCCCATTAAGTGAGGCCACCATCCAGGATAATACATCAGAAATTCAGGAAGGAAACTGTCAGGCACTTAGAGTCATTAGGAAGCTCCAGAAGACCCCACCAGCAATGGCATCATTTGAGTTAAATGTCTATAGTCTTACTCTCCTAATCCATGGAAATTGAGTGGGAGTAGAGCATCTGGGGTACCAGAATACATTTCCTGTGATTTCCTTTCTCTTTGTTGCAGAGCCAGCATAAGGAAGATCACCCCAAAGACTTATATGCCCAGGTTAAACCTTCCAGATTCAGAAGGGCAGAGCCTTTCTCTCCTTCCCTCATGCCAAAGGGATTACTAGAATCAAAGGACAGAAATGCAAAAGAAGACCAAGTAAGAGATGATCCAATGGGTCATAACCTCTCCAGACTCCCAATCTTCCAGTGCTGAATATAGAACTTACTCTACCTTCTCCCACTCCAGATTGCTGCAGTCAAGGAGCCCGATGAAGTGACCTATGCCCAACTGCACATCATGACTCCTAGACAGAGGCAGCAGAATGTCGCATCTCTCAGGCAGAAAAGTTCAACTTGAGACACTTCTCTGTTCTTTAAACATTCAGGGAGATCTAGTCTCTATATTCAATGGAGGAAAGAGTACTCAGGGATGTCAAAAAGTTATATCTGCCTCAGGTGAACAGCAATATTGCAAATGTAACTTGGGGATTTGGGCAACTTTGGGGACTCACCTGATTCTGAGACAGAGATGAGCCATGCCCCAAGCATTTTATAAATAAGACAAATACTTGGTCAATACTCAATAGATAAAATGAAAGATAATAGGAGTGAAGGAAGTTTCTGGGTTTTTCTGCTTTTCTTTGTTTTCTTTTTACTTTTGAGGCTATAATTGCAGCAATTCTTCCTTACCTTTCCTCCATACAGACATTCCCATAGACCCTTATAGACTCTCTTTTAAATTTATGACCCTTTTCATTAATCGCTATTGTATATGCATGTAAATATGTATACACAAAGTTCAAAAATATTTTCTCTGAATATATACCTTTGGTCAATTATACCTCAATAAAGCTGTAAATTGAATGATGTAATACCCATAGATCATTGTGCTATGAAAGTGGAAAATTCAGAACTAGTAGGAATAAGCACTAATAAGGGTCCCAAGCAGTGACTGGAAAGACCAGGGACAAGAACTAAAGAAAATAAAAGAAATAATTGGACCAGAGGTTCTTGAATAAGCCAATGTCTCATGCCAAGCAAATATACTAAGAACTACTCTGTCTTGTATACTATTTGCAATGGGAAAATGGTCAAGGTTAGCAGAGAGACAGTCATACAATATTTGAAAAGAGAACATGGAAAACCTCAAACATATTTCTAAGGATGATAACCATAACTAAGAAGGCAGAGTCCTGTCCTCAGAAGCTGCAACATCCACTCCTGGAAAACACTGGCCCAAACATTAGACTTTTCTCCAAGTCTGATCTTGGACAAGAACACAGAACTAAAGTTACCATTGTCCTTTCATCAGAGCTTCTTAGAAAGTCTTGGGTTATTATGATTTTCTGTACAGAACAGTAAATAGATCAAAAAAACTTTCTAAATCTATGACTTCATCATTACATTGAGAATATACAAAGAAAATAACAACACATTTCAAATTAGAAATAAGGATATAAATAATACACAAAGCATTTACCAGTTAATGCAGGGTGGAAATCCCAGCTAATTACAAGGCTGAAACAGGGGAAACATAGTTTATGCCTCTCTGATGTATATAACAATATGAGAGCAAAAATTGCATGCTGACATCGATTCTGTATGTTTCATAGATGGAGCCTTTTTAGTTCCTTACTACTATGTAAAGGCAGAAATAAAGAAAATAAAGACTTCCTAAAACTCTATAAAATTGGGTGTGAGACATACCCAAACCTGTCAGATACTATGACAGTGATGCTAATAGGGAAGTTCAGAGTATTAAATCCCTTCATAAAAAATTGCAGAGATCTCACATTAGTAACCTAACAGCACACCTGAAAGCTCTAGAACAAAAAGAAGCAAATATACCCAAGAGAAATGAAAGCACAAAATAGTCAAAACCAGGGGTGAAGTTAATAAAAAAAGAACACTGAGAAAACTACAAAGAATTAACCAAATAAAAGCTTAATCAATAAGATAGACACACCCTTATAAAAACTGATAAAAAGAAAGAGAAAATACCCAAATTACCAAAATCAGAAAAGAAAGACGTAACAACAGACATAAATATCACTAGCTCATACTTCAAAAACATGTACTTCACAAAATTGGGAAATCTAAAAGAAATGGGCAATTTTCTTGATAGATACCACTCAGCAATCTTAAATAAAGATCAGATAAACAAATCAAATAAACCTATAACTGATGTGGTATTCCCCTCTGTATGTTGTGAATACCATTGGTGAATAAAGAAATTTCCTTGAGCCTATAGCAGAGCAGGGTAGAACAGAGGAAGGGGAAAACTAAAGTGAGTACTAGGAGCAGGAAGGTGGCATTTGGAGAGAAGCCATGTAGCTCCGCCAGAGACAGGCACTGGTTGGAATCTTGCCAGTAAGCCATAGCCATGTGTCAATGCACAGATTACTAGAAATGGTTTAAATTAAGATGTAAGAGTTAGCCAGTAAGAAGATAGAGCTAATGGGCCAAGTGGTGATTTAATTAATAAAGTTTCTGTATGGTTATTTCTATTCCAGGTGGCCAGGATGAACAAACAGTCTCCTACTATATTCCCCCAGGGAAATACAATCAGTTATCAAAAGTCTCCCAACCAAAAAAAGAAAGAAAGAAAGCAAAAAAGAAAGAAAGAAAGAAAAAAAGAAAGAAAGAAAGAAAGAAAGAAAGAAAGAAAGAAAGAAAGAAAAAAAGAAAGAAAGAGAAAGCCAGGCCCTATGGTTCAGAGCATAATTCTCCAGACTTTCAGATAAGACTTAATGTCAATACTCTGCAAATTATTCTTCATAATAGAAACAGAAGAAACTTTGCAAAATTCATTTTATGAGGCCACAGTCATCCAAATATTAAGCCACACAAATACCCAACAAAGACAGATAATTACAGACCAATATTCCTCATTAACATAGATACAAATATATTCAAGAAAATAAAAGCTAAACTACAAAACACATCAGAAGATAATCCATCATGATCATGTAGGCTTCATTCTATTGATTCAGGGATGTTTCCATATATGAAAATCAGTCAGTATGATCCTGCATATGAACAAACTAAAAGAAAAGATATACTCATCTCGTTAGATGCTTCTAAAGGCTTTAATAAAATCCAACATCCCTTCATGATAAAGTCTTTGAAAGATGAAGGTTATAAATGACATACTTAAACATAATAAGGATAATATACAGCAAGCTTATAGTCAAAATCAAATTAAATGGAGAAAGCTCAAACAATTCCAATTAAATCAGGACTAAGACAAGGTCTACTCTATCCATATCTATTTAATGTAGTACTTGAAGTTCTATCCAGAGCAATAACACAACTAAAAGAGATCAAGTGATACAAATTGGAAATGAGAAAGTTAAATTCAAAATTTACAAATGTATACTATCATATGATAGTATATATAAGTGATACTAATCATTCTACCATGGAAGATCTACAGCTGATATACACTTTCAGTGAGGTGGAGGAACAAGTTTAAAAAGTTAGTATCTCTCCTATGTGCAAATGACAAACAGAATAAGAAAGAAACCAGGTTAAAAAAACAATAGCCACAAATAATAAAAAGTTTCTAGGAGTTGCATTAACCAAACAAGTGAAAGACCTGTATAATAACAAATAAGTCTTTGAAGAAGGACATTGAAGATATCAGAAGATAGAAAGATATACCATGTTCATGGATCTATAGAATTAACATAGCAAAGATGGTCATCCTATCAAAAGCAATGCAATGAATCAACACAATCTCCATTTAAATTCTAACACAATTATTTGCAGAACTTGGAAGAATAATACTCAACTTTATATGGAAAAGCAAATATCTCAGCCTAGCTAAAATAACTCTATAAAATAAAAGAACTTCTTGGAGGTATCACCATCTCTGATATCAAACTGTACTACAGAGCTGCAATAATTAAAAACCTGCACGGTATTGGCATTAAAACACACACACATTGAGGTAAGGAATCAAACTGAAGACCCAGATGTAAATCTACATACCTAAGGACAATATATTTGTGATTAAAATATCCAGAAATATACAATGACAAAAAGAAAGCATCTTCAACAAATGGTGCTGGTCGAACTTAATTTTGGCATATAGAAGAAGGCAAATAGGTCCATATATGTCACCCTAGATAAAACTCAAGTGCAAGTGGATCAAAGACCTTAACATAAATCTAGATACACTAAGCCTGATAGGATAGGAAGTGGGAAATATCCTTTAACTCATTGGCACAGGAGACAACTTCCTGAACAGAGCACCAATTGTGCAGGCACTAATAGAGACAAAATTAGATCACTGTTTAGAGGCGTTTTTTTTTTTTTTAAATCTGAATCTGTCTTTAATGTATATCTCTATCTATCTTTTTCTGAGCACACGAGTCTTTAATCTGCTGAGTGATATGGCTAGGATTAAAGCTACAGCTTTGGTGGCTGGCTTCACCTCATTCCTTAGCTTTCTGAAAGTCTAGCTTAATGGTGGAGGTACTGGCAGGAGTCATGTTTATTGCTACAACTCTGTGGAATTTTGAGGTTCTGCCACGCTGCCAAGAAGCATGCCACCAGCTGCTCATAAACACCATTTAAGTGTTTGGTTACAGGGCCTCTTAAAAGAACTGTGAGGCTTTTGCTGCTAATATTTAGTCATGAAAGCTCTCTTAAAGGAGCAACGCCTCTGCTTGCCACTAGCAAACAGAGCCTACCATAGAAAAGATGGTTACCACGAAGCTGTGCTTCACTCTGTTCTTGTATGTCTAGAATCTGTCTTTCTAGAATCCACCCCCCATTTTTTTAGAACTTTCTCACACTTTTTATGTGAAAATTCTCACCATACATTTGGGTGCCATTTGTAGATGGAAGTTTCTGTCCCCCCACCCCCACATCCTGCAGCTGTTCAGACCCAAAGAAACACATAGAGGCTTATATTAATTATAAAGTCTTTGGCCTGTTGTTCAGACGTATTACTAACTGTCTCTTATGACTTAATTTAACCCATAATTCTTATCTATGTTTAGCCAGGTTGCTTGGTACCTTTTCTCAGTGCAGAGTCCTTATCTTGTTTTCTCTGTGTATGGTGGGTGACTATGTCTCTTCCTTTTATCTTCCCAGAATTCTCTTATTCTGGTTATCCAGCATATACTTCCTCCTTGGTTACTGGTCAATCAGCTTTTTATTAAACCAATATGGGTGACAAATCTTTGCAGTGTACAAAAGCATTATACCACAGCAATAGCCATGGTAAGGTGGAAAACTCATGCAGTGGAAACTCCATGAAATCTACAATAACCTTAACAATGACTCCTAGTAATGGGATACATGAGGCATAAACCAGTCATCTTTTGTAACCAGGCAAGGCCTCAAATGGAGTGATGGAACACCAACCCATCCACAAATCCTTTGATCCAGAGTTTGCCATGGCTGCAGAGTATTCTTGAACTGAAGTCAAGCAGAATCTTCATCAAAGACACTAGAAAGACTTCATCAAGATGCCAATGGAGGCAGATGCAGAGTCCCACTGTCAAAAATTATACAGAGTTCAGAGAGTCCTGTGAAGGAAAGGGAGGTAAGTTTGGAGGAACCTGAGTGTCCAGGGACACCATGAGAACACACATGGCCAACAGAATCAATTGACTGGGACTCATGGGGCACTTACAGAGATCAGTTAGCCTGTAGGGGGCTAACTGAGGCCCTCTGCCTATATATTGTATATGACTATCTTGTTGCTTTTAGGATTCCTAAGAGTGGGAGCAGGGGTAGTTACTGACTCTTTTTCCTACTTGTGGTACCCTTTACCTCCTACTGGGTTGCCTTATCCAGCCTTGATATGATGGTATTTGCCTGGTCTTATTTTAGCACATTATGCAATGTTTGGTTGATATCCCTTGGAGGTTTGTTCTTTTCTGAGGAGAGATGGAAGAAGGATAGATATGGAGGAGAAGAGAGGTTGATGGGATAGATTTCAGGGAGGTGAGAGGTTGGGAGAAGGGAGGGAGGAAAACTATAGTCAGGATATAATAGGAGAGAATAATAAAAATATTAATATAGTAATTAACAATCTTCTACAATCTTCTACCTGTATATAATGTATTCTTTTCACTCTCTCTACACTTTAAAAAGAACTCATACTCTTTTGAAACCTCATCCCCTTTTGATGACTAAAGAAACTTTATTATTGGTACCCATCTTGGTTCCCACTAGTAATTTGTCATTGACCCAGTTCATTGAGAAGTTCACAATAACCCTGACACAGTGTCTCCCACCCAGAAATGTACAGTCATGACCATCTATGATATGACTAACTTCTCTTTGGCTTCCATAATCTGCTTATACAGACATCAAGGATTATTCTGCAATTGCCTCAACTACCTAATCTCTTTGGAGCAAAACAGCTCCTGCCTTGATTGTAGAGATACTCAAATCCTTCCTGTAGTTTATACCTTTAAATTTTTCCATTGCTACCCTTAACAAGGTACTCTCAAGTCTGACTCAGAGATTAATGTACTGGTAATGGTCATCAATAAAAATTGCAGTGACAGTTAGATGAAGTCTATGATCTTTTTTTCAAGGTTTGAGAGTTCATAACCCAGCAAGGTCCCTGGAATAGAGAAGACTCATAGACATGGGTACTGGGTAGGTTCTGGTTTATCTGGAATTTTGTGGACCCTGTTACCATAAGTGCCACAAATTAAATGTTGCTAGTAGTAGTTAGGCTCCAGAGGTAGCAAATTCAAGGTGGTCATTTTAGTCTCCAGGGATCCCAGACTACAAAATGAAAGAAAGGATTGCTGGTCAATGTGCTTCTGAAGCTCTTTGACTTCTGACTTCTTGAGCTGTTTGTTCTGCTTTGAAGTCTCGACCTCTGGAGAGACAAAGATTAGAGCAAATGAGTAGACCCAATATATAGGGCAGAGGAAATGACCAACTGTCTTCTCGTTCTGGTGTATGAATGAAGGTTGCCATCCCTTATTTGAGTTCCTCTGGTCTTGCCCCATTGCATTGCTGTACTGTTTTGTTTGTTGTTGTTGTTCTTGCTGTTTTCTCATTATTTTATGTTGTCTGTTGGACTTTGTTTGCTTTTTGAGATAGAATTTCTCTGTAGCTTTGGAACCTGTTCTGGAACTAGCTCTTGTAGATCAGACTAGCCTTGAACTCACAGAGATCCACCTGCCTTTGCTTCCCAAGAGCTGGTATTAAAAGTGTGTGCCAACAAGAGATGGACTGCTAAGAGTCATTATTCCTTTAAAAAGAAGGGGATAGACAAGATCATTGGATCTTCACCGAAGTATGTAGTCCTCCTACCTGATTGTATGTAATTTGGTTCTGATTAGTTGAGGTTTCAAGATTTTCTGAGAAAGCTATGAAATACAGGCTAAAAAGCAAGATATTATAAATATAGGGTAAAGTCTCCAGGTATTGTCTAACACTATTCTTAGAAAAAACTTCTTAGGACAAATGGCAAATTTATTTATTACTGTTACTTATGTTCTTTAAAAGTTCTACTAAAAATGACTTAAATACAATTATGGTGGAAACAAGAAATACTAGTACTTGTAACTTGAATCTCTTATAAATCTGAACCATTAGCTCTATTAATAAGTTACTAGAATTAGTTATAATTTGCTCAATTTTAATTTTCTTCTTAACCACTTACATATATATGTCTCTCTTATATATACTTTTCTCAATATTTTTTAATTTTTCTCTTCTATGTTTTACATCCCTTAACTCTTTTCTTTTCTTTTTCTTTTTTTTTTTTT
>NW_004949269.1:49234-57861 GCF_000317375.1 Microtus ochrogaster | reverse complement strand
TGGGATTAAAGGCGTGCGCCACCACCGCCCGGCTCCCTTAACTCTTTTCAAACATTAAGACTTTTAGTCATGTTTTTTCTTTTAATTATTCTTGTGAGTGAATTAGTTCTTTTTAAAATAAGAGCAGTGTGAGAGACTATCCACATGATAGTTGCTAGAAGTAACATTTAGGCCATAAAATTCAGCATATAGACAACACTGATTGACTAAATTAAAACAAAGACCCAATTCATCAAATTTCATCATTTTGGGGTAGATATTAAATGTACTAACGTTGCCATTTTTTACTTCTAGAGTTCTGCTTCTGGCTAAGTGTTCCTCTAACTAAAGTATGCCAAAGCAGGATATAGGTTTTATACTTTAGAGCTCATACTGAGAAAAGCTTGAGCTACATTGGGATCACAAACACCCAGTGTAGTCACAGGCCAGAAAAATAAAAAGTTTCTATTGGCTTGAACTTGTGTCTCAGTTGTCTTCTCTTTGGATACCCTACACCAGTATATATGAATGAAATTCTCAAAGTATAGAAACACATGTTGAAATTAAGTAAAATTGTGTAGTAGAGAAATATAGTCAAAAAGTACAGTATCTGAAGAATAGACTCTCAGACTTAATCAGAGAAACCTCACTGTCGAGCAAACAACCATGAAGGCAGTGAATTTGTCATTACAAGGTCCTGAGAGGACATGAAAATTGAGTGCTCAGCTCTAAACTGCACATTTATGCCTTCCCCTACAAAGCTCAATAAACATTGCTGGAGAAGGAAGTAAAAAGTTTTAAAAGAGAAAAAATAGAAAGGACTTTGAGAAAAAAAATACAAAAGAAGAAAAGCAAAAAAAAAGGACTTTCAAACATCATTTTAACATACAACCATTTTAATCACTAGCTCTCAACAGCTGCTGATGAGTGCAGAAGATCAACAGGCATGGATGGATGGAGGAGGGTTGCAAAGGATCCTACATCTCACTGATAATATACTTCCTACCTTTAGATAGCCTTTATGGAGCACCGGAGAACATGTTTTGACTTGAGAATGGAATGCAGGGAGTTCTGCCAACTGCTGGTCTCTGATCTGAGGAAGTAGTGGGGAGAATTTTCAATATAATCTCATATTAGGTAAATCCCTTTCTATAAGGAGTACAGCAGGCCTAAAATAAAACAAAGGAAAAATCTATTCATCTTTTATTGTACTGTAATGAGTGTTAAGGATTTTTTAATGTTGGTTTACTTTTTAATACCTGCCCTGAATTATAAGGTCTATATGTATAGTAAAGTTTATGTCTACATTTTTAGATATTAATTGAGCGATTTTACTGTAAAAATCTGGACATTCAAAGGCCTTATTGTTAGGGGAAGGCCAAATCAGCAGACCAGTTCCTGAAGGAGTTTTTAAGCTACCCTTTGAACAGTTCTGCTTGAGGGACACTTCTACCCACTTGGAAAAGTTATCTATAAAATGTAGCAAGTACTCATTCCCTCCCTTGGCAGGCTGGGTCTTTAAGAAGTCAGTTTTCAAGAGTTTTCTAAGGCATTAGCCTCTCATTCAGACTTCTTCCTAGGTAAAGACTTTCTGTTTTGGATTTACATGAAAATAAACCTGGCATCTGGCTGGGACATCCCATGCCAGGCTGTCCAGTCTGGGTATAGCATACCTTCATCTGATCATTTAGAAAGTTTCAAGGACTCAGTTGAGTAATATGTCAAAGGTCAGTTATCATCATGCTCATCGTTCTGGGAGAATGATCTTTCTCTTTGGTTTCCACCAACCCATCGGTTCAAGCTTTCCAATTATGTTAAGATCTGCATGTACTTTTGGTTTTCCTATGGAGTCTTTAGTAGCCCAGGCTATGTCACCAGAATTTCTATATATGCTACTAGTCTTAGGGCCATTTGTCAGGTTACCATGTCAGCAATCTAGTTATCTTTTGATTTAGGGGTGTCTTTGTTATAATATACTCAACATCAGAGGATAACAATTAGAAGGGGAAGACAAATAGCTTCTCAGAGGGCCAAGATTTTTTGTTTTTAATGCCCTATCCCACAGTGGTGAGAAGGCTCATTTCTCTGTAGGTCATAATGTGGACATATGTGGTAATAAAAACATAGAAAGTGCCTGTGTATATGGCAATGTATTTTTCTTTTTTCAATCAGAGAACATGGCTCAGATCAATAAATTTTGTACTCTGTACTGAGGTACCTTGTTTGTGGTTCTGACCCAGAATTAATTCTTTTTTTTTCTGAATCAGTCTATCAGTAGCTGTCATAGCTCTTAGGCAGCTAGGCCATTCTATGACTACAGGGTATAATCATTTGGTAAAATATGTCACAGGGTATTATCATGACCTCAAAGTTTGGATTAAAACACCTTTTGTAATGTCTTTTGTTCAATGCACAAGCAGATGAAAGGGTTTTTGAGACATCTGGAAGTCCTGGGTCTGAACCCACTTTCAGAGTTGTTATTAAAGTCTCAAACGTCTTTTGTTTTGTCTCAGTCTGTGTTATAGGTTCAGTGTCCCATTTTGTGCTCATGTATAGAAACCTTGCCATTTCCGCCAAATCTTGTATCCAGATGCAGAAATATTCACTTGTACCTAGGACCACTTGAACTTGTCTCTTAGTCTTTGGATTTAGAATCAGAGTGATGGCAGCACTCCTACTCTGATACAGGCTTCTTTGTCTCTGCTCAACTGGTATCCAGGATAGCAACCTCATTTTTTACAAAGTTGGACTTCCTTAGCATTCTATAGCATAAAATCTGTAACTCTTACAGAAAGCCCCCCCCAGCCGCTGTTTTCATAATTTACTGTAGAGTTTAGGATGATTTCATTAACATATTGTAAGAATATGGTCCTGGAAAGCCACTGAAGGGGAAGGGCAAGAGGTCAGAATTTAGTATCTCATCAAACAAGGTTGGAAAATTTTTAAGTGCTTGTGGTGGTCTGGTCAAGTAATTTCAGCATTGTAACTTTCCTTTGGGGCTGCCCATTTAAAAGAAAAGATGGAATGAATCACTCCTGAAAGTAGTAGGCTGAAGAATGTATCTTTCTAGTCCAAGGAAATGTACAGCTCCTTCCATGGAATAAGCAGACTCATGAGAATTAGAAGTCCCAAGCAGGAGAGTTGTCATCTGTTGTGATAGGCAAAGTGACAGGATGCCCGTGTCTCTAATACTAGCAATATGGACTTCAGTTTCCCTTTTTGTTTCCAGAATCATTGGGTATTGTTTAATCTAGATGGAGATAGATGAACTGGTTAGTTTCACAATTGTATTATCATGGTATTGGGCCAGTCCAGAGGGTGGTTGTTTTGTGTAAACACTCTCCTGGAACCTTTGTTGTCAACAAGCAAGAGTCCAACTGTATCTTATCATTGGATGCAGGACTTTCAGCAAAGATAATCTTCTGACTGAGGTCAAGAAACCAATGTTTTGATGGGTATCTGTAAATCTAACTACATTTCAACATCTGAAAAGGTCACAGTGGCTTTCAACTTATGCAAAAGCTCTTATCTCTCAACACTTTTGGTCTTAGTTGTTAAAAACTTTTAAAGCTGCCTCCAGTAAGTATGGCCTATTTATAGTTTTAAATCTCTGTAAATCTTTAACTTGTTTTTTAATATCTGTGGATTACTAGGTGACAAAGAACACTTTTTAGCAGCTATCTTTAATCCTTCTGAAAAGTACCTAGCAAAAACAGTTACATCTCCTTGGTCAGTGTCAGAAAATCCATTTCATTTAGGATGCATTGCCGGGCCGCGATTCCTCCCTCCTGCCTGGCCTAAAGGCAGTTTTTCTACTTTTTTTTTTTGTCAAAGAATGGTGGGTTTTTAGTTTTCAAATTATAGGTGTCGTAATATAGAAAACATAAATCATAAAAGAGGAAGGAGTGGAACTTCCTCTTTATTCTTCCCAGGACTGTATAGGAACTTCTCTGTGCTGACACAGAAATGCCCTGTCCTGGCCCCTGGAGTGAACTTTACCCTCCTGACATGAGTTATGACTGAGTTGCTCAATACTTTCCATGAGATCTATCCACATCCCTACATCCTGATGCAAATTTTTTTCAAATTAATTTTGAGAAGAAGATAAAGAACTTGCTGCTTCAGGCAGATGTGGTTCCTGCAATGATATTGGCAAAGGAAGATCCTAGGTCTGATAGGAGGAGTAACACGTGGGAAAATTTGGAAATAAGGAAAAGGTGTTCTTATTGGACTACAGATATTTCTAGTTTTTGTGAGACTGATATGCAATTCCTCATCCAAATCCTAGGTGGTCACTGAGTTCTCTGAGAAAACACCAGGAGATGTTCAGGTCATAAAAGGGGTCTCTTTTTCTGGGGAGGCTCTTGCCCAATAAGCCACATTTCTTTAGGGAGAAGTATCCCACACTGTGGATACCAATTCACTTGGCTCTTCCTGAGCTCACCTGTACTCCATACCCAATGTGTACTCAAGGTACTGTCTCGTTTGTCTTTAGTGAAAGCCACCTTGCTTCCACTCTGCATTTTTCTGTTTAAGTTTGTATATTGTTGTTCCTTCTCTAAAAGTTGGCAAAAATATACTATTGAGAAATTAGTTTTAGGATACAAAGATATTTACTTCAAAATTTCTGTAAATCAACTACTGTCTTAGAAACACTGGATCATATTTATATATGTTACAGGTGCAATTTTGTTTTGAAATAGAAGCTTTTAATTCATTATTTAAAAAAATTATGTGTGTGGGTGTTTTGATTGCATATGTGCTTGTGTAATTCATGCATGCCGTTTAAAGGGAGGTCAGATGTAAGCATCAGACATCCTGGAACTGGATCTAGGAACAGTTGTGAATTGCTTTGTGGATGCTAGAAATTGAACCAGGGCCTCTGGCAAAGCAACCAGTACTCTTATCGACTGAGCCATGCCTCCATAAATTCTTTACCCAATATTTTAAATCCATAGTTACTAATGTATCCTGAAGTATTACATGTTTTAAAAATCCCATGCATCACTGGAAACATTTATGAATTTTGCAAGATTTTAAAATAATTTATAAGAGACATCTCTGAGTCCTTGACATTTTAAAAGTTAGTATACAGAGGACAGTTCAATGTCTGGGCATATTTTGTTTTGTGTTAATTTAGAGGTCTCTCCTTTCCAATGTCTTTTAAGTCAAGGGTTTCTTATTTAGTGTCCAAAGGCCTATCAATTACAGTAAGTGGATAACACAGCCTTTTAAAAGCAAACTTTACTTGACATATTAATTGTACATAGTGATGGGTTTCATAGAAGTAGAACATTTACTCTGACCATTCTCACTCTTTCTCCTTCTCTCCCACAGACAGCTTCGTTTCTACTTCAGTATAGATTATACACACACACACACACACACACACACACACACACACACACACACACATATATACACACACACACATATGTATATAGTGAATCATATGTGTACTAGTCTATCATTAAAAATACAGTTTAGTCATGAAGAATTACAGAATTATGTCAAGCGTCTTGTTTCTTATGTATTTGATGTAATGGCCTCTGTTTCCATGAAAGTAATTCTTTTATATGCCATTATTCATTGCTTCAAACACATATGTTAATAGTTACATATATTTTATGAGTAGATACATATACATCTGTAATACATACATGCAATTATACATATGTCTTATAGGTATTAATATTTACAAAACTTCATCCCTACTAAGATATTCCAGATAATTTGTATGACATTACTTTTCAGCTGGTCTGTTAAAGTACATAACCACATGTTGAAAAACATGCTCATGTGTATGTACTTATATTTACTTGAATTTCATTGTATGTGCCTCTAACTATGTGGTGTTTAGTTAATGGGATGATGAATGGATGATGAAAGACCATGAGAACCAGCTATGGTACAGAAGATATAGCCCCAGACTGCCAATGAGGATCAGCTTTCACTCCTTGCCACTGGGTCCTCAGCTAATGACTGCATGAAAAACCATCTCCAGGAGAATTAGTGTCCATATTCCTGTGCCCCAGATGGAGCAGAAAGCATAGGATGGGTTCCTTAATTCTAGGAATTAACTAGGAGTTGCCTTTCTCCACCAATCTTTAGCTCTTAGTGCTGAGGCAAATTTTATGCTCAAGTGTCTCAGAACTAAGTATGAACTCAAACAGCTTGATGTACCTAAAAAATCCAATAAGAAGACTCAGATGGCTTGATCCTTGTGTTACATGGAGTTCTCGTGTTTGAGACTTGTCACAGCTAACAACAGTACCAACATGCAGCTGGAAGGTGAACTAGAGAGACAGCAATGTATCTTTTGTAATACTAGGGACTGGAATAATATGAGAATTCAAGGTAGTACTTGAAAATAGAGTGCATATGTTGGGGAACTGGTAGCAGAGAACATTCCAATAGTCAGCATTATTATAGTGAATGGGAAAGATTTGGGTGTTAGGATGGAGTGTTCTTCCCCATTTAAAGTTATTTGCTTACTTCTATTTATGGACTTTCGATTACCAAAGCCTCATTTCTTCATACCTCATGGGATGGGGGAATATCCTTCACCATCAAAAATGGTTAAATCCTTAACTGTGTTTTTTCACTTTCATTCAACAATTTCCAGTATTTTAAATCACCACTTTCTCATCCGTTTTATGATATTCTACTTATTTTCCTGCTGAGAACAATGCTATTATTAACTCAATAACAATAATTGTAAGCATAAATAAGAATCCAAAATGAGGCGCTTGCCTCCCACCTCTACTTCCACCCAGAGCTGGCTTTGGAAGAAGCCAGACCATTAGAAGACCACCCCTGTCTCCTGACTCTAAATGGGATGCACAGGGCTAACAGCAACCAGTACGATGAAGAAATGAGCAATGGAGCGGTGAGACAGATGGAAGAATGAAGCAGATCTTGAGCAATGAAGAGAGGGAGAAGTGGAGATGTGATAGTGGTGAAAAGTATGAGAGGGGTTGAGCTTGATAGAAAAGAAGGTCATTGCCCAGTGTGGTCAATGATAAGAACTGCCTCACCCTGGAACTTATGTACACACAGACTCAGGTGCAGAATACATTTTGGCTAAGATGAGGAAAGGTTTACTTTCTGAATTGGACTTCCTTGAAGAACCACTATGGTCTATGATGCTCTTGAGGCCCATGTGGGGGTCAGTGACCCTGATGTAGCCAGGGACTGTCTATTTATCTGTGGCCTGTGTTATGACCTAGTACCACATGGACATCTGATCTGTGCCTTGGCCTGAGGCCATATTGATGTCCTTGGTCTGTGTTGCCTCCAGAGGCCATTTGGATATGATTGGTTTGTGCTGTAACCTGAGGCCATGTTGATATCTAGGTTCCAGCTACCACTGAGGGTCTTATCTTTTTTGGTCATGGTTCTATTGCATTGATGTCTAGGGCCCATGTTGCCATCATGTGGATAACTGTAGTCTGTGTTGCAGCCTGAAGCCATGTTGAGGTCTGTGGGCCATGATGATGCCAGAGGGCATATCAGTCTAGGTGACCTGCACTGACATCTGAGGACAAAGTGCTATCTGGGCCATTGCTGCCACCAAGGGCCATGTCTGGGTTTATGGTTCTACAGCAGACAGTGACTGTGTTAATGTCCATAGCCAATGTTACTGACTGAACACCATGCAGATGTCCATGGTCTATACTGCAGTCCAAAGCCATGTTAATTTCTGTGGGCAGTAGTCCCAGTGGGACTATATTGATGTGAGATGCCTGTGCTGCCACCTGAGGCCATGTTGATATTTTTTAGTCTGGGCTGCCTCTGAGGTCCTTGTCTGAATCCTTAGTCATATCGTAGATGAGTGCCATGTTTGTGGTCTGTGTTGTCACTAGGAACCATGAGGAAGCCCATGATCTGAGTTCAACCTGAATATAAAGTGCAAGGAAGCTACTTGGGCAGTGATATCAATGACTTCAGAAGTACAACTGAGAAAGAGGTATGTGAAAATCTTCTGTGATAACACCTATACCTCAATCCCTCCCCTAAAGTAGCAGCATAGAAAGAAGCCTCTATGAGAACTTTCAAAAATTGTGACAGGATGCTACAGTGTAGATTGCCACCACTGAAGGCACCTGGTGGAGGTGCCAGTTGAGAAGTACTCAATATTTTTATTTATGGGGACTGGATAGTGGGAGTTGGACCATGCTCCATTGAGTGTATGGACAACACAAATTGAACTTGTCTTTTTAAATTATTATATTGTTGGGGCACAGTATGTCAAAACTGCAGGGGAAACACACATGGAAGGACTGGGAACAAAGTCTGGTTAGATTGTATGAGGCAAAATTCTCAAAAAAATCAATAAAAATATTAGTTAGAAAAGAAAAAGGTAACACAGATGGGTCTTTTCCTGCTGGAGATTCAGTTTTGGGTAAACAGTATATAATTAGTTGCACATAGATATTTTGCACTTTTTAAACTTTGGACTCCATCCATATTGTTGTCTGCATACATTTATCTTTTCTGTGATTTATTTTCTAGTTTGGTTTTATTAATAAAGCTACCATGAAAAATTTAGAATTGTTTTAATTTTTATTCATTAATTTACTTCTTTATTAAAAAATTTTTGCCTCCTCCCATTTCCTTCCCCCTCCCTCTACTCCCCTCCTCCTCCC
>NW_004949269.1:47134-48052 GCF_000317375.1 Microtus ochrogaster | reverse complement strand
AACATATGATCATTTCATTAGATGCTGAAAAAACATTTGACAAAATTCAACACCCCTTTATGATAAAGGTCTTGGAGAGATTAGGGATACAAGTTTCATACTTAAATAAAAGCAATATACAGCAAGCCAACAGCTACCATCAAATTAAATGGAAAGAAACTCAAAGCCATTCCACTAAAATTAGGAACAAGACAAGGTTGTCCACTCTCTCCATCTCTCTTCAACATAGTGCTTGAAGTTCTGGTAATAGTAATAAGACAACATAAGGAGATCAAAGGGATTTGAATTGGAAGGAAGTAGTCAAACTTTTGGTATTTGCAGATGATACGATAGTATACATAAGTGATCCCCAAAACTCTACCAAAGAACTCCTACAGCTGATAAATACCTTCAGTGATGTGGCAGGATAGAAGATCAACTCAAAAAAAAATCAGATTCCCTCGTATTCACAAAGGATAAAGAAGCAGAGAGGGAAATCAGAGAAACTTCACCTTTCATGATAGCCACAAATAACATAAAGTATCATGGGGCAACACTACTAAGGAAGTAAAAATTTTATTTGACAAGAACTTTAAGGCTCTGAGGTAAGAAATTGAAGAGGACATCAGAAATTGGAAGGATCTTCCATATTCTTGGATTGGTAGGATGAACATAGTAAAATTGGCAATTCTATCAAAGGCAATTTATAAATTCAATGCAATTCCCATCAAAATGCCAACAAAATTCTTCACAGACCTTGAGAGAACAATAATCAACATCATATGGAACAAGAACAAACCTAGGATAGTCAAAACAATCCTATACAATAAAGGTACTTCTGGAGGCATTACTATCCCTGACTGCAAACTCTATTACAAAGCTACAGTAATGAAAACAACTTGGTATTGGCATAAAACAGAGATGTTGACCAATGGAATC
>NW_004949269.1:26343-27246 GCF_000317375.1 Microtus ochrogaster | reverse complement strand
GATACCAGAAAATGGAAAGATCTCCCATGCTCTTGGATAGGAAGGATCAAAAAAGTAAAAATGGCAATCCCACCAAAAGCTATGTATAATTTCAATGCAATCCCCATCAAAATTCCAAACAATTCTTCACAGACCTTAAAAGAACAATAATTAACTTCATATGGAACTTCAAAAAAACTCAGGATTGCCAAAACAATCCTGTACAAGAAAAGAACTTCCAGAGGCATCACCATCCCTGACATCAAGCTCTATTACAGAGTTACAGTAATAAGAAAAGATTGTTATTGGCATAAAAACAGAGATATTGACCAATGTAATCAAACTGAAGATCTGGATGTTAATCCACAGACATATGAGCACCAGATTTTTGACAAAGAAGCTAAAATTATACAATGGAAAAAAGAAAGTATCTTTAAAAATGGTATTGACATAACTAGATGTCAACATGTAGAAGAATGGAACTTGATCCATATCCATTGCCATGCACCAAACTCAAGTCCAAAATTAAAGACCTCAATACAAATCCGACCACACTGAACCTGATAGAAGAGAAAATGGGAAGGAGTCTTCAATGCATTATCACAGGAGACCAGTTCCTATATATAACCCCATAGCACAGACTCTGAGAGCAACAATAAATAAATGGGGCCTTCTGAGATTGAGGAGGTTCTGTAAAACAAAGGACACAGTCAATAAGACAAAAAGGCAGCCTACTGAATGGGAAAATCTTCACCCAGAAGTACCCACCACAACGATACAAGGTATCAATTTTGGTTTTTCAACAAATAATAGGACCCAATTAATGAAGATATCATGAACTTTGATTGTAGAACATCAAGAAATCAAGCTGGAAATGAGCTGGACTTTTTCTATTTGCACTAGATTCATAATCCAGAATGTGTT
>NW_004949269.1:23852-24573 GCF_000317375.1 Microtus ochrogaster | reverse complement strand
TCCTGAACACATGTCACAGTGTAGGAATGTGCTCATAGTAAGTGTGGTTGCCTGTAGAAAACAGGCATAACCCTAAGTGGTAAACATGCAAGTATCGTTAAATGAGGAAGTCAAGGATCTCTCTGTGTTACATGTCCTGCTACTGTGATAAAATACATAAGTAGGAAGTGGAAGCAGCTTAATGCAGAAAATACTTATATATCTCACAGCTCCAGGGTATAGTTGATTAAAAGAGAAACCAAGTCAATAGAACCTTAAAGCAGCTAGAAACATTATAACCACACACAAGAAGCAGAGAAAGAAGGATGAATAAATACTTGCTGGTGCTGAGTTCACTTTCTTCATTTTATACACACCATTATCTCCTCTTCCCAAAAATAGTTCCTACCACAGTTAAAATGGGACTTCCCAATCAATCACCTTAATGAATATAATGCCTAAGAAACATATAAACATATTAAAAGTTCAGGAGCAAAAAAAAAAAAACGTTCAGAAGCCATGAAGTTCTGACCAGGCTCACCATACCTCTGTACTGACTTGATTATTTTAAGTCCTCATGCTCACCATCTCCTTCTTGACAGTGTCTTAGTTTTATCTCCATTGGTAACTGCATCTTCAGAGCCCCAATAATCCAGTTTTCACACAATTAATGAGAACAAGGGATTGTAAAAATGGAGTGTACACAACTGACCTTAACAAAACAGCTGGGATGCATAAGACA
>NW_004949269.1:19051-21065 GCF_000317375.1 Microtus ochrogaster | reverse complement strand
TTAAAGGGAGAGAGACCACGCCCCAATGGGCGGGTATCTCAGCGGCTATAGGCTGGAGGAGCGGAAGGACCTCCTGCAACAGTTTCCATGTAATTATTTCAGGTAAAGCTAGCCGTGTGGTCGGCTGGGTGGCAGAAAGCAGCCCGCCACCCCTGTTATTTCAACATATTGTAACAAGATACCCACTGGGTAAGAAAGCCATTTTCTCAATTGCTGACAGTATGCTATACAAATTGTACTAGCAAGACCCAAAAGAAGGCAACAGCCAAAATTTGTCAAAACAAGATAGGACAGTCCTTCAAACTTCCTGCTTCACAGAAAAGTCTGTCAGATATTCTAAACCTGTCAGCTGAGGATGGATGCCCCAATATTGCAAAAGGATCTTGGGGTGACTGTCTAGGAAGCCAGATGTCTCTATTGTTTATAGTTTTGGAAGTTGTTTCCCTTGCACTTTTTATTTACTCAGGTAACATTTTATTCTTCTTGGGTTTCTCATGAAGATTGAAGACTAGATAGTTATAGTTTTCAGTTTTCCTTGCTAACAAATTCAGATAAAATAACTTATATAAAAGTTGAAAAGTTTGTAAGGCTGACAAACATAAAAACTTAAGTCGTTAATCTAAGAAGATATTTAAGTCTAAAAAGATACTTTTAGGATGGTAATATGAGTTATAATAGAAGATGGATTATGTATAAAACATTGTAATCATCAAGACAAGAGAGATAATACAGTAATTTCTGCAAATTTTTAATAAACAAATAGACTTGATGTTGTGAATGTAATTCTTCCTTGATAGTTGTTTATTATTATTGAGCTCTTCATTTTTCTCTGCTCCCCTACTGCCTCTCCTCTCTTGCTTCAACTGTCCCCCAAGGTTCTCATGCTCCCAATTTAATCAGGAGATCTTGTCTACTTCCAATGTAGATTAGATATGTGTATGTCTCTCTTAGTGTCCTCATTGTTGTCTAAATTCTCTGAGATTGTGGTTTGTAGGCTTGTTTTCCTTGCTTTATGTTTACAAACAACCTATGAGTGAGTACATATTATAATTGTCTTTCTTTGTCTGTGTTACTTCACTCAAAATAATGTTTTCTAGCTCTATTTTTTTTCCTGCAAAATTCAAGTTGTTTTTTTTTCTGCTCTGTAGTACTCCATTGTGTAAATGTACCACATTTGTCTTATCCATTATTTAGTTGAGGGGCATTTAGGTTGTTTCCAGGTTCTGATTATGACAAACAAAGCTGCTATGAACATAGTTGAGAACATGTCCTTATGGCACTATTGAGCGTCCTTTGGATATATACCCAAAAGTTATATTACTGGGTCTTGAGGAAGGTTGTTTCCTAATTTTCTGAGAAATTATCACACTGATATACAAAGGGGTTGTACCAGCTTGCATTCCCACCAGAAATGCAGAAGTGTTTCCTTTTCCCCACAACCTCTCTAGCATAAGTTGTCATCAGTATTTTTGATCTTGGCCATTCTTACAGTTGTAAGATGGAATATCAGAGTTGTTTTGATTTGAATTTCTCTGATGCCTAAGGATGTTGAACATTTCCTTAAGTGTCTTTCAGTCATTTTAGATTCCTCTGTTGAGAGTTTTCTGTTTATGTCTTTATCCATTTTTATTGGGTTATTTGTTCTTTTTTGACCAATTTCTTGAGTTCTTTGTATATTTTGGATATCAGACCTCTGTCTGATGTAGGGCTAGTAAAGATATTTTCCCATTTCATAGGCTATTGTTTTGTCTTGTTGAAAATATCTTCACTTTACAGAAGCTTTTCAGTTTCAGGAGGTACCATTTATTAATTGTTTCTCTCAGTGTCTGTGCTGCTGGTGTTATATTTAGGTAGTGGTCTCCTGTGCTCCTGTGTTCAAGTGTATTTCCCACTTTCTCTTCTTTTTTTTATTTTTTATTTTTGGTTTTTCTAGACAGGGTTTCTCTGTGGTTTTGGAGCCTGTCCTGGAACTAGTTCTTATAGACCAGGCTGGTCTCGAACTCACAGAGATCCG
>NW_004949269.1:9807-18951 GCF_000317375.1 Microtus ochrogaster | reverse complement strand
AACAAATTTATTTTTCAGAGATACTAATGATGCAAGCCTGTGGGCATCTCTCGTCTTCACTTCTTGGATGCAATCAAGGTCTTCTCTGGCTGTGGCAAGCCCCAAACAGCAAAATCCCAAGTACTGTGAGAATCAAACCAGAAATGCCCATCCGAATGATGTTTGTGATCTTGAGGCTGTGAGACTGGAGATTGTGGACAAACAGGTCAGGACCATACAAAGCCACCATAATATATCTGTATTTTCACTCTGAGTAGCTCCCTCCTGTGTATGCAATCTGACCTTCGGTGTCCATGCCCAAACCAGAATTTTCCTGACCCACTATTGTGGATTCTGACATGCTTTGTGGTTGGCTGGTGGTCTCAGACACTTGTGAGTTACAAAGGCATGATCAATGTGTGAATTGCTCAAGAGAACTGATTATTTTGTGAAGCTGTGCATTTTTATTTCCCAGAAATGCATATTATACTCATGACAGCTATAATAAAGATCTGGGACAAACCATTTCTCTGCTATATCAGGCTTTCTCCTGAGCTTTTGCTTGATTACTTCAGCCTGACTATGCTCCTAGTTCAGAACTTATGGCCAAAGTACTTCTTTGGAATCAAGGGTATTGATCAGAAAGCTAAGATGGAAAATTACAGCCTCCCAGTTTAAAATAAGGAGGCTTTCCTATGATCCCAGCTATGCTGTAGTATAGAATCCTGGAAGCTAATTCCCCTGGAAATTGGTTTGCACTCATTCACTCATGGTTTCCCAAGATGCAGACACCGTCTTGTCCTCAGGCCCCATGAATATGTACTGCACGAAATAATGACAGTCTGGGTTCTCTGCCTGCACTTACGTCACCCAGTTCCCATGATGTTTAACATCTCATTCTCTAATCATCACATCATTAGTAGCACAAAGAGTTCAACCACAAGAACTTAAAGATGTGCTCACAATGTCCATGAAGTAGATATGTTCTCATTAGTAGGTAAGCTAAATCATCAAAGAATATGACACCAACATGGAAGTAATATATATTACTCATACCTGTGTCTGGAGAGGTTATGGACTCTTGATTAGAAACCAATACTGCCATGTTTCTAAACCAGTGTGATTTCTGACTTCATTCTAAGTGTTTATACTTATACCCACAAGTAAGATTAGCTCTGTCCCCTCATCAATGATGCATATTTTCTACAGATGAGGATGATTATAAAAATTTACAACTCGTCAAAACAGAAATGAGAGGGGTTGGTATGCCCAGTCCAAATGGGTACATAAAATATAGGGAATATTGAGGAAGAGAGTAGAAAGTTTACAATAGCCAGAGAAACAAGATTCCTGCTACACAAAAGAGACTTCTAGGTAAGAGAAGGAAGCTACACCCATGAAATTTCAAAAGTATGGTTTCCTAAAGAAGACCAAAATAATGACCACCTGGATTCTATAGTCTCTTGCTCCTCTGTATACCCTGGAGTCAGATCAAACTAACAAAATCAGATAGCAACTAGTGGACAACAGGAAGTGGAGACGAACCACATGGTGAATCTGTGAGGTCTTCAGATAAAATGTTTGGAGACAAATATAGAAAATGGAAGAATCAAAAGAAACTCAAGCTAGGCTGTAAGATGTGCATTTATGTGTTCGTGTGTGTGTTTTGTATAACAATAACAGTTAAAAATCAGAGGCAAAATTTAAAATTTAAAAGAGTGTGAAAAACACAGAAAGAGTGAGAGGAAGAATGGAAAAGGTAGAAATAATTTAAATGGAACACTCATATATTAGTAAGTTACACACACACACACACACACACACATATATAATTATATAGATTTCTGTAATTATAAATGCATGTGAACATAACAAAATAGTATTATACAGGCATATGAATAAGTTTACATGGAACCATGCAATTTGCACTCCTAAGGTTACAACACGGTTTTGCAGTGTCAACAGTATGGGTTGTTGTAGACTCCTAAAAGGCAAAGATTATGATTCTTAGTTAACAGTTATAGAAAGGGTTTCTGGTGCCACACAGTTGAGTAAATGAGAATTCCTACCTGAAATCTTCTGGACTCCCATGCAGAAGGTGAGATGAAGATTAATTAAGAAAGAACAGTTTACTTCTAAATCTCTATCTAGGTCAATTCCTAGGTCAAATATCCTGTCCTAATTGAGCTCAGAGAGGTCTGGGTCATCTCACCTGAAACTATGATCTCCACAGGGACACTGGGGTGTGACAACAGGTAAGGGGATGAGCTTTGGGAATCACAGCATACATAGGAACCCTTAAGAGCTGAAGTCAGCACTCATGGAGAATTCTGCCTGGTTTTGAGACTGTGATTTTTGATGCAAATAGGGATGGGCTGCACCTTCCTTGAACAGAAGGAAAGTATCCACTGGGACTGATGATTGACACTGCAGGGTCACATTCTCTCCTAAGGACACAGTAGTGCCTGGATGCACAGAGAAATTTGGTATAGCAACAGGGTACCCTAAAAAGAAGAAAATTAGTGAGTGAAGGGCTGCAGCCATTGTTCTGAGGCCCCCTTTCAGAACCTAGTCTCTTTATATTTTAACAGACTGTGCACTCCCTTGTCCCTAGACCTAGTCCTGTGTGAGATATTCGTGATCATCTTGATGATGAGTCCCAGGTCTTCTCCCAGCTGAACCTGCACTAAAATCCTCACCTGTGATCAGGATGTCCAGAGGATCATCACTGGGGGCTGACCACTCAAGGAGGTACTGTGTGCACCAAGACATCTATACTGACCACCAATGGAGGAATGCACAGAGCCTAAGGTGAAATTGGCATGAAAATGTCCATCCTGAGACTGATGGACAGAGACCTGGGTGAAGCCACTTTCCCCCTTCTTAAACAGAGCAAATCTGTCATAACTTATCTCAGAGGAACACTTAAGGATCAGGTTCTCTCCAGGGGCCAGGACAGGGCCTTTGTGAGTGAGCAGGGAGGGCTTCTTTGACAGTCCTGTAAGCAGGAGACTCAGAAAGCCATACAGCTGGATCTTTCTATACATTCCACATCCCATCCTGCCCTGACAGTGTCATGGCCATTCATACTCTGGGCCTTGGCACTCAACAGTTTCCTTTAGCCACCATGGCTTTAAACCTTCCTTGAGGCAGCACAGTGTATAACAAAGGGTTTCTGGTGCCAAACAGTTGAGTAAATGAGACTTCCTCACCTGAGACATGTATCTCCAAAGGGTCACTGGACTCTGACCACACATGAGAGGTATTTGTATAGTATCCATAACATCTGAAGGGCCCACTCTTGCTGGATGCCAAGGTGATCTCAGGAAACAGAGCTAGGGCCTGTCCAGTGTGTGTAAGCTGTGCCTTTAGGGACCTGGAGAAATTTTGATCTGCCCCAGTCAAAATGAACCAATCATATCCTTTAGATGAGACACACTTAAGGGTCACATTCCCACCTGGGGTCACCACAGGGCTGGGCAAAGCTGACAGAGTAGGTTTACCATGGTGAACACCTAGGAGAGGAAGAGGCAGCCTGTTTAATGAAAGACAGCCCATAATGTCTCCAGCAGATAAGCTGAGGAAGCACACCTATGGAAGATTATTTCCTGAGGACAGAGACAAAGATTGTGACAATGTTCTCTCACCTGTCACCACCAGCTCCAGGGTATCACTTCGCTCTGTCCAACCAGCAGAGTTGTATGAGTAACAGTTGTATCTCCCTGCATTAGTGTCTTATTTCCTCTAGCTAGGACCTCAAAAACTATATTGAATAGATATGGAGAGAGTGGACAATCATGTCTTGTTCCTGATTTCAGTGGAATCACTGGATTTAGTTTGATGTTGGCTGTTGGCTAGCTGTATATTGCCTTTATTATGTTTTGGTACGTTTCTTGTATTCCTCCTCTCTCTAAGGCCTTTATCATGAAGGGATGTTGTATTTTGTCAGAAGCTTTTTCAGCTTCAGATAAAGATGCAGAGAGGGAAATCAGAGAAGCATCACCTTTCATGACAGCCACAAGTAGCATAAAGTATCTGGGGGTAACACTAACAAAGGATGTGAAAGACCTATTTCACAAAAACATGAAATCTAGAAAAAAGAAATTTAAGAAGATACAAGAAAATGGAAAGATTTCCCATGCTCTTGGATAGGAAGGATCAACATAGTAAAAATGACAATCTTACCAAAGGCAATCTATAGATTCAAAGCAATTCCCATCAAAATCCCAACACAATTCTTCACAGACCTTGAAAGTACAATACTCAACTTTGAAATAACCCAATTAAAAAGTTATTTACTGAACCTAACAGAGAATTCTCAAAAGAATGGCCAAAAGATACTTAAGGACATGTTCAGCTTCCTTAGCTATTAGGGAAATGCAAATCAAAACAACTCTGAGATACTATTTTACTCCTGTCAGAATAGCTAAGATAAAAAACAGCAATGATAGCTTATGCTGGAGAAGATGTGGAGCAAGGGGAATACTCATACATTGCTGGTGGGAATGCAAATTTGTACAACCACTTTGGAAATCAATGTGGCAGTTTCTCATAAAACTGGGAATCAACCTATCTCAGGATCCAGCAATACCACTCTTGGGCATATACCCAAAAGATGCTCAATCATATTATGAAAGCATTTATTCAACTATGTTCATAGCAGCATTATTTGTAAAAATCAGAACCTGGAAACAATCTAGATGCCATTCAACTTAAGAATGGATAAAGAAAATGTGGCAATTTACCCATTAGAGTACTACTCAGCAGTAAAATACGATGACATCTTAAATTCTGCATGCAAATGGATGGATTTAGAAAACACTATTCTGAGTGAGGTAACGTAGATCCAAAAAGATCAACATGATATGTACTCACTCATAAATAGATACTAGCTGTATACCAAAGGATATTAAACCTGTAGTTCATGATCCTAGAGAAGCTAAGTAACAAGGTGAACCCTAATATAAACAAACATAGATACACCTGGAAAGGGGTAATAGACAAGATTGCCTGACCAAATTAGAGCATGGCAGTGGTGGGAGTAGGGGGGTGGTGGAAGGGGAAGATGAGGGGAGAAGGCAAGAAGGGAGGAGAACTTGAGGGGACAGGATAGTTGAGATGGAGGAAGGACAAAGATAAGAAGAAGAAAATATTTATTTTGATTTAGGGAGCCATTATGGGATTAACAAATCATCTAACACTATAGAAATTCCCAGGAATACACAAAGATGACCCCAGATAAGGCACTAAGCAATAAAGAACAGGAGGCCTGAACTGGCCTTGCCCTATACTCAGACTGATGAACATCTTAAATATAACTTTAGAACCTTCATCTAGCAACTGATGGAAACAGACCTGCATTGGAACCCTGGACTGAGCTCCCAAAGTCCAGTTGAATTGTGGGAGGAAAGATATTATGAGCAAGGTGTCCAGAACATGATGGAGACACCCACTGAAACAGTTTCCATGAGCTCACTGGAGCTCACCAACTCCAGTCAGACAGGAAAGAAAACAACATAAGTCCAAACTAGTACCTCTGAATGTGGGTAATAGTTATAATCCTGGGGTAGACTGTGGGGCCACTAGCGATGGCACCAGGGTTTATCCCTTCTGCTTGTACTGGCTTTTGGGGAAGCTATTATCTTTGGATGGATACTTTGTTCAGCCTAGATGTAGTAGAGTGGGCCTTAGACCTTCCGCAAAGCAATGTGCCTTACCCTCTCTGAGAAGTAGATGAGGTGAAGTAGGGGTTATGTGGAAGAAATGGGAGGAAGGAAGAAAGTGAGAACTGGGATTGGTATGTAAAATAAAAAAGATAGTTTGCTTTCTTTTTAAAATTGAAAAAAAGAAAATCTTCCATTGTAATCCACCATACAATCAATCTAAAAGAAAAAAGACTCACATGATCATCTCATTAGATAATGAAAAAGCCTTTGACAAAATCCAGCATTGCTTCCTGATAAAGGTCTTGGAGAGATCAGGGATACAAGGAACATATCTAAGCATAATAAAGTCAATATACAGCAAGCCAACAGCAAGCATCAATCCAAATGGAAAGAAACTCAAAGAGACTTCATTAACACATTAATAAGACAAGGTTTTCCACTCTCTCCATATCTATTCAATATAGTACTCAAAAGTTCTAGCTATAACAATAAGGCAACAAAAGGAGATCAAGGGGATACACATTGGAAAGGAAGAAGTCAAACTTTTACTATTTGCAGATGATATGATAGTTAACATAAGTGACCCCAAATATTCTATCACTCAACTTGTACAACTGATAAACACCTTCAGGAATGTGGCAGGATACAATGAAGTACTACTTAGTGGTAAAAACAATGACCCCTTGAAATTTGCAAGAAGTGGATGAAACTAGAAAAAAAATCTTGATTGAGGTAATCCAGACACAGAAAGACAAACATGGTATATACTCACTCATAAGTGGATATTATACATAAAGCAAAAGATAACCAGCCTACAGTCCACACAACCCCAGAGAAGACAGGAAAAAAGGAGAAGCCTAAAAGACATACATGGATCTCCCTGGGAAGGGAAGGTAGACAAGATCTCTTTATTAATATGTCAGCATGTGGGGATAGGGAAGAGTGGTAGGGGAGTGCAGAGATGAGAAGGGTAGTGTGGAGGAGAACATGAGAAATTGAAAAGATTGAGTTGGGTAATGGACAGAGAGGGAGGACAAGGAAACAGATACCTTGAAAGAGTGAGCTAATATGAGGTTAGCAAGAAAACCAAAACTAGGGAAATTCACAAGCTAAGAACCTAAGCAATTGTGAAGAGGGTTCCTAAAATACTCTTCCCCTGTAATAATATTAATGGATACCTTAATTGTCATCATAACAGATGTAGACATCTACAGCTATGCACTGGGTCAGACTGTTGGAAACCAGTCATAATTGGGAGGAGCAATACTACATGAAAAGGGGCCAAGACCAAGATGAGAAAATCTACGGAAACAGCAGACCCATGCTAGTAGGACTGATAGCTGGGGAACCTGCATAAGACTGGACTAAGCACTCTGAATGTGAGTGGTAGTTGTGTGGTTTGGGCAGTTTGTGGCTCCACTAACAGTGGGACCAGTATTTATCCCTAGTGCATGAAATGGCTGTTTGGAGCCCATTCCCTATGGATGGTTACCTTGTTCAGCCTAGTTAAGGGGGAAGGTCCTTGGTCCTGCCTCAAGTGTTATGACAGACTTTGTTGACTCCCCATGGGAGGCCTCCCACTCTCTGAGGCGTTGATAGGGTTGGGGATAGGGAGGAGATGCAGGATGTGGATGCAGGAGTGGGAACTGGCATTGGTATGTAAAATAAGATTGTTTTAGAAATAAAATAAAAAGGGTTTAAGGCTAATATTCTGCTGTTTCTCAGCCTTTTTGTTAAGCCAGTGTTTAAGAAAACTGTAACAACCACCTTTAGTTGCCTTGGATTTTTCATGTCATAAAATTTTGCAATCTAAACTGATACATAACTTTAATCTTAAAATGGGTACTATTCAATGTTTCTCACCCAAAGAGCAATACATGAATGTTGCAATAATTGTTTCTGAATACAACAGTTAATTAAAATTTGTCTTATAAGATAAATACCCACAGAAATGCTGAAAATAAATGTGGATATTACTAGACGATTGTGTGCTTTTAGTATCATTTTTTTAAATCTAAGTCAGTTGGTGCTCAGATGGACTCTGGACATAAATTACTGGAGTTAGCAAAATAATCCCTTATAAATATCTATTAAATATTTCTCATTTAATAAAACAAAGACTGAAATTCCTTTGTGTGGGTCAAATGGGAAAACATCAGGTCACACAGGGAAACAGATTCATACAAGAGACAGGTTACAGAAAAGCCAGAAACTGTAAGCCACATAGAGACTGATGACCCAGGAAGAGAATTGAAATATATAAATTCAGGCTAATTATTAGTCAAATTCCTCTAGAAGTAGTCATTGATTCCCTTCTTTTTAAAAAAATGATTATTACTTTATTTACTAACTTTGTATTTTGATATTTTCACACATATATATAATGTTTAGTGACCACTTTTACTCCATTTATTTCCTTTGTTCATGTCTATTCATTTTGTGTTTTGACTCTCTGAGTTTAACCAGGATCATCTGTGTATGTTTGGGTTTGGAGCTCTCCATTGGAGACTGGCGAACTCAGCAGTGTTTATGCAAATGAAGAAAGGTAACCACAATCAGTAACTGGTAAGGTCCAGTGAGCTCCTCTCTTCTCATGACTGATTGTTGATAGGCCTAAACTTACGCAGGCCCAGTGTAGTTTATTTCGGTACATATCAGTCCATACTTTCAGTGTTTGTTCAGTTGATATCTGTTTTTAATGTGACATGCAAGAATATTGGTGACTCTGAGTTTATCACTAGTGTTTTTAGCTAGTGTAGATTTTATGAGAAGTTACCAGAGTCTGAAAATTTCTGCTAAGATATTGCTAGGCTCTCCTCCATTTCTGGACCGATAATGAGAAATGATGGAAGCTAAAGGTCAGGCACGTGCTAACTTCTCTGAACTGGCAACTATCACTGTGTACATGAGTTAAAACATCACACTCTTCCTCATATACATACCAATATATCTCAACATGATAAAGACTATATATGAAGCAAACCTATAATCAACCCATTGTACAGATTGTAGAATTGAATAGTTGAGCAGAAAATATGTTGATTCACACATAGTCCCGTAAATTTCAATTAGCATGCAAAATGTACTTTGGACGACAAAGCAATCTATTTTTACCCTCCACAATTAAAAAACTTTCTCAAAACAACACTGGGTCACTTTTATAGATTTTTTTAAATAAGGAAATTATTAGGTTGAATCCTTGCCTACCTTGCACACTACCCTGGATTGGATTCTTGATATTTCATAAAACCAAGTTTAGTGATGCATGCCTGTAATTTTGCACTAGAAACCTGGAAGCAAAAGGATCAAGATTCAAGATGGTCTTCAGCTATATAGGATTTCAAGGCCACCATGGGATACCTGAAAATCTCTCAAAAATATTGATTAAAACTGTTTAGAGAATTCCCACTCTGTTCTGTAACTTGTGCAATGGTACGTTAAGCATGGTGACATTATTTATATGTTAAATAATATGTCATTTATAGTACAGTACTAAAAT
>NW_004949269.1:5980-9707 GCF_000317375.1 Microtus ochrogaster | reverse complement strand
TGAAGAATTTTGTTGGGCATTGGGTTGAGTCTGTAGATTGCCTTTGGTAAGATTATCATTTTTACTATGTTAATTCTGCCTACCCAAGAGCATGGGACATCTTTCCACTTTCTGGTGTCTTCTTCAGTTTTTTTCTTCAAAAATTTAAAGTTCCTGTCTTCCACATGTTTGTTTTTAGTTACTCTGAGATATTTTATGCTATTTGTGGCTATTGTGAAGGATAATGTTTCTCTGATTTCTTTCTCAGCTCATTTGTCCTCTGTTTAAAGGAGGGCTCTTGATTTTTTTGAGTTAATCTTGAATCCTCCTACATTACTGAAAATGCTTAAGAGTTGTAGAAGTTCCTTAATAGAATTTTTGAGATCACTTATGGAAACTATCATATCATCAGCAAACAGTGAGAATTTCTCTTCTTCTTTTCTGATTTGTATCCCCTTTATCTCCTTTTGGTGTCTTATTTCCTCTAGCTAGGACCTCATAAACTATATTGAATATATATGGAGAGAGTGGACAACCATGTCTTGTTCCTGATTTCAGTGGATTCCCTGCTTTTAGTTTAATGTTGGCTGTTTGCTTGCTGTATATTGCCTTTATTATGTTTAGGTACGTTTGTTGTATTCCTGCTCTCTCCAAGGCCTTTATCATGAAGGGACGTTGTATTTTGTCAGAAGCTTTTCCAGCTTCAGATAAAGATGCAGAGAGGGAAATCAAAGAAACATCACCTTTCATGACAGCCACAAATAGCATAAAGTATCTTGGGGTAACACTAACAAAGGATGTTAAAGACCTATTTCACAAAAACATGAAGTCTTAGAAGAAAGAAATTGAAGAAGATACCAGAAAATGGAAAGATTGCCCATGCTCTTGGATAGGAAGGACCAACACAGTAAAAATGGCAATCTTACAAAAGGCAATCTATAGATTCAGAAGCAATTCCCATCAAAATACCAGCACAATTCTTCACAGACCTTTAAAGTACAATACTCAACTTTTAAATAACCCAATTAAAAATTAATTTACTGAACCTAACAGAGAATTTTCAAAAGAATGGCCAAAAGATACTTAAGGACATGATCAACTTCCTTAGCTATTAGGGGAATGCAAATCAAAACAACTCTGGGATACTATTTTACTCCTGTCAGAATGGCTAAGATGAAAAACACCAATGATAGCTTATGCTAGAGAAGATGTGGAGCAAGGGGAATACTCATACATTGCTGGTGGGAATGCAAACTTGTGCAACCACTTTGGAAATCAATGTTTTCTCAAAAAACTGGGAATCAACCTACCTCAGGATCCAGCAATATCACTCTTGGGCATATACCCGAAAGATGTGCAATCATACTATGGAAGCATTTATTCAACTATGTTCATAGCAGCATTATTTGTAAAAATCAGAACCTGGAAACAATCTAGATGCCATTCAATTTAAGAATGGATAGAGAAAATGTGGCAATTTACCCATTAGAGTACTACTCAGCAGTAAAAAACAATGACATCTTGAATTCTACATGCAAATGGATGGATTTAGAAAACACTACACTGAGTGAGGTAACATAGATCCAAAAAGATGAACATCAATATAGAGCAAACCAACAGCAAGCATCAATCCAAATGGAAAGAAACTCAAAAGACTTCATTAAAACTCTAATAAGACAAGGTTTTCCACTCTCTCCATATCTATTCAATATAGTACTCAAAGTTCTAGCTATAAAAATAAGGCAACCAAAGGAGATCAAGGGGATACACATTGGAAAGGAAGAAGTCAAACTTTTACTATTTGCAGATGATACAATAGTTAAAATAAGTGACCCCCAAATATTCTATCACTCAATTTGTACAACTGATAAACACCTTCAGGAATGTGGCAGGATACAAGACTAACTAAAAAAATCTGTAGTTTTCCTACATACAGATGGTAAATGCACTGAGAAAGAAATCAGAGAAACATCACCCTTCACAATAGCCACAAACAATATAAGATATCTGAGGATAGCACCAACCAAACACATGAAAGACCTATATGAAAAGAACTTTAAATCTTTGAATACAAAAATTGAAGAAGACATGTGAAAATGGAATGATCTTCCATGCTCTTGGATATGTGGGATTACCATACTAAGAATGGCAATCTTACCAAAAGTAATCTACAAATTCAATGTAATCCCCATAAAAATCCCAACAAAATTCGTCACAGACCTTGGAAGAAAAATATTCAACTTCATATGGAAAAAAACAAGGATTGCTAAAATAATCCCATACAACAAAGGAACGTCCAAAGACATCATGATCCCTGATTTTAAGATACACTATATTGCTATAGTAATGGAAACATCTTGACCTTGTCACGAAAACAGATGGGTGAACCAATGTGACTGAATTGAAGAACTTTATATTACTCTACATACAAATGAACATCTGAGCTTTGTCAAAGAGGACTGTAACAGGAACGAGTGGGCTGTTTGTTCTTCCCAGCTACCCAGCTAGCTTAACCCCTGAAATAATCACACAGAAACTGTATTAATTAAAACCCTGCTTGGCCATTAGCTCTAGCCTCTTATTGGCTAAGTCTGACATCTTGATTTAAACCATATCTACTAATCTATGTTCACCACGAGATTGTGGCTTACCAGGAAAGATTTAGCATGTCTGACTCTGGAAGCAGTTCTCCATCTGCCCTTCTTTCCAGCATTTAGTTCTGTCTACTCTGCCTACCTTAGTGCTGCCCTATCAAAAGGCCAAGGCAGTTTCTTTATTCAGCTAATGAAAGCAACATATAGACAGAAGAACTTCATACACCATTTCCCCCTTTTCAATTTAAACAAAAAAGAAAGGCTTTCACTTTAACATCCTAAAATTACATATAACAAAACAGTTATAAAGCAAGAATTATAATTACAATATTTATACCTAGTTTATCTTTTATCATAACAAAGAAAAACTATAACTACCTATTCTTCAACTCCATCAAAGACTCCAGAAGGATGTAATATTACCTAAGTAAACAAGAAATAAGCAACTTCCAAAACTATAGAAATGACAGAGACATCTCGCTGCCTGTACAGTCACCTAAAGTTCTTCTGTACAATTGGGACTTCCATCTTCAGCCTACAGGCCCATGGTATCCAGCAGACATTGCAAAATTATACAATGAAAAACATAAAGCATCTTCAAAAAATGGCGCTGGAATAACTGGAAGTTGACATGTATAAGAATGCAAATAGACAGAGTTTTGGGGGTCGCTTATGTATACTATCATATCATCTGCAAATAACAAAAGTTTAACTTTTTCCTTTCCAATACGAATCCCCTTGATCCTCCTATGTTGTCTTATTGCTATTGCTAGAACTTCAAGCACTATATTGAAGAGGTATGGAGAGAGTGGACAGCCTTGTCATGTTTCTGATTTTAGTGGGATGGCTTTGAGTTTTCTTCTGTTTAATTTAATGTTGGCTGTTGGCTTGCTGTAAATACCTTTTATTACTTTTAGGTATGATCCTTGTATCCCTAATATCTCCAAGACTTTTATCATAAAGGGTGTTGAATTTTGTTGAATGCTTTTTCAGCATCTAATGAAATAACCATATGTTTTTTTCTTTCAGTTTATTTATATGATGGATTACATTGATTTGCGAATGTTGAACCAGCCCTGCATCTCTGGGATGAAGCCTACTTGATCATAATGGATAATTTTTCTAATGTGTTCTTGGATTCGGTTTGCCAGTAT
>NW_004949269.1:4929-5713 GCF_000317375.1 Microtus ochrogaster | reverse complement strand
TTGAAGAAATGAGTAAATACGTACATGATACCCTGGGAAACCAAGAAAAAACGATCTCTTTACTTTGTAAAATTAATGACTACTAGCATGAAAAAGTGTACCTTTCAAAATTACTAGGCATAAGAATTTTCTTCATGCTTTCACTGTTCTCTTCTGTATTGGTGTGGGAGAATTGTCTGTTTTCTGTCAATCATGTTATAAATAAAAGCTGATTGGCCAGGCAGGAAATATAGGTGGGAAAACCAGACGGGAAGTAGAAATAATGTAATGAGAACAGGAGAATTCTGGGAAGGAGGAAGTTGATTCCTCCCATTCCTGCCCAGACCACTGAAGCAACAGGATGTGATCTGCAACCACTGAAAAAAGTACTGAGCCACATGGCTAACATAGATCAGAAAAATGGATTAATCAAGATGTGAGAATTAGCCAGGGAGAGGCTAGAGCTAATGCGCCAATCAGTTTTATAACTTTAGATATCTCTGTGTGATTTTCTTTAGGGCTAAGCAGCTGTGGGAATGAGGCGGGACAGCAAACCCCAACAAGCAGGCCTGGCCCTTCATGTTACAGAATGGTGGCCATGTGGATAACTGCATCCACAGAAAGCCTGACAAAGCTTTTCGGTTTTCAGCCATAGCAGGAAAAAAGGCTGAGCTGTTTTAAAATGCAAGCTTTCTGGGCTTTCCTGCCAGGGAAAACTCTGACTCTTTCAAGCAGGCAGTCCAGACTATGGAGCTATGGATGCATTGTTGCAACTTGCTTCATGGCAAGAAAACGCCATAGGAGC
>NW_004949269.1:2221-2800 GCF_000317375.1 Microtus ochrogaster | reverse complement strand
TGCATTGAATCTATAGATTGCTTTTGGTAGTATTGCCATTTTTACCATGTTGATCCTCCCTATAGCAATGAAGAATTGACTAGTATCCAAATAAAGAACAAATTTATTTGAATGAATAAAATTATGTCTAATAAAGAATATAAACTCAAGAGAAAAAAAAAGAAAACACTCTCCTGAGTGAGGTAAGCCAGACCAAAAAATGGGAACATGGGATGTACTCACACATATTTGATTTCTAGCCATAAATAAAAGACATTGAGCCTATAATTCATGATCGTAGAGAAGCTAAATAAGAAGGAGAACCCAAAGAAAAACATAGTAATCCTCCTGGATATTAACCTTCACGCGATGAAAGGAGATAGTGACAGAGTCCCACATTGGAGCACCGGACTGAAGCCCCAAGGTCCAAATCAGGAGCAGAAGGAGAGAGAGCATGAGCAAGGAACTCAGGACCACGAGGGGTGCACCCACACATTGAGACAATGGGGATGTTCTATTGGGAACTCACCATGGCCAGCTGGCCTGGGTCTGAAAAAGCCTGGGATAAAACCAGACTCGCTGAACATAGTGGACAATGAG
>NW_004949269.1:0-931 GCF_000317375.1 Microtus ochrogaster | reverse complement strand
AGAGCAATCAGGGTTCCCTGCTCTGTGAGAAGTCAAAGGACCACCCACCTCCATCCAGGTCTAGTAAGGTGAGCATTCAAACTGCCTAGGCTCCCACAAAGCCAGTATATGCAGTAGTATCAAAACCCATTGCCATTGTTCTAAGAGGTAATCTCAATTTTAAAATGTCCCTATCAGATTAACCTGTAGGCTGCGGCCAAGGCTTTGGGGGTATTTTCTTGATTAATGTTGGGTATGGGTTGGCCTACCTCAGAGTGGGTGGTGCATCTTCTGGTATGGTGGGCCTAGACTGTATAAGAAAGAAGACTGAGAAAGCCATGAGTAGGAAGCCAGTAAGAGGAATTACGTCATGTACCCTACTTCCATTCCTGCTTCCAGGATCCTGCCTTGAGTTTCTGACCTGACTTCCCTTAGCAATAGCATTACTCAGGAGATTCAAATGCAACAAACTTTTTTTCCCCAAGTTATTTTTGCTCCTGGTTTATTATAACAGCAATTGAAACCCTCTATAAGACAGAATAAACAATGAAATCTGTTTTCCTAATATATTAACCATGCAGTTTAGTATTCTTGACTATAGGTGTTATACTGTCTTATAGTTATTCTACTAGTTGACTAAAATTTTGGCCTACTGAAAAATAACTTTCCCATTTTTTTCTTTTTGTCACCAACATTTCAAGCTTTGTTTTTATGAATTTGATTTCATTGTCTATTTTATAGTTTCAGAGACAGATATTATAAGCCCAGGCTAGCTCAGAACTCACGATACATTGCTGATAGGCCTTGCACACATGGTAATCCTCCTGCCTCATCCTCCCAAGTGCATGAACTGCAGGAATATGGCAGTATTTCTGGTTTGAATATGACTACTTAGCATACCTCAGATAAAGGGAACAATCTGTCTCTTCTGGAATTCTTTGTTTCACTGAGT
>NW_004949268.1:276573-277162 GCF_000317375.1 Microtus ochrogaster | reverse complement strand
ACTTCTTCTGTGTTAGGGTGTCCAAATACTTCTGTTGTAAGATCATTGGGTTCTGATGTTTTCATGTTGTTTTTCAAATTATTGGTGAATTCTTGCCTTGGTGCCTGCCCATCTCCTCCTATTGATCCTATCAAATGGGTCTTTTAAAACCGGATCAGATTTCCCTGCTGGCCAAGAGTTCCGCTTCCAAAATGCCCTCGCTCTGTTTCCTGGTTCCTGCCGCAGGGCAAGAACCCTCTCACCCCTCTGAAGGGTCTTCAGGAACAGGACCAGGCTTCCCGTTTTCCAGTGACCTCGCCAACAAAAGGCCTACCTCTTTGATTTAATTGTAGTGGGGTGATCTGCTCTTGTTATTGTGTGTCCGTCCCCACCGCTTGCGTCTGCCACCACGCTGGTCCCAGCTGCTTGCGTCTGCCCAGCGCCGATCCCCCAGTGCCTATTCCTGATTGCCACGCCTCTCTGCCTCTCTGCTGTGTGTTCGGGCGGGCCTCTCCGCCGCATGTGCCCCAAAAATACAGTTTACAGTGGGTTCCTCTTCCCTGTCCCCACCATAGCAGGGCTGTAAGGCCTAAGATCAGAGTGTTGGTTT
>NW_004949268.1:274886-276373 GCF_000317375.1 Microtus ochrogaster | reverse complement strand
ATTTTCCTAAGCGACTTCACTGACAGATGGAATGAAGAATGTTCCTCCAGGTAATGACCAAGCCTGGAGGAAGAATCAGTTACAGGTTGGAATGGATAAAGGCAGAATGGGCAAGGGGAGAGCCTAGAGCCTGGAAGATGGCTTAGTTGGAATCAGAACTGTCCCCAGATTCAGATTACAGCTTTGGGATGGTGCGTGTAGAGCATGAGAGGGGAATAAACAGAGTGACTTGGACATAGACCCTCTTTTATTTCTGATTATTGTTGCTCTCCCTGAGCAAAAGGAAGTTCTGAGCAGGAAGGTGATTACACACTGGGTCAGCTATACATGACATGGGATTACAGACACGATTCCTTTAAATTCCCCATGGCTTCCCTGGTCTGTGTTAGCCTCATATGCACACCCTCCCCCCACATCTCTATAGTCACATGAAACCATATTCCCCAAGGCCAGATCATATTCGCACAGAGGTTATTTTGGGCTGTCAATCACTAGGCATTTTCCAGCGTTGATGGGTGGGATTCCCAAAGTGCAAATACCCACACTGGTTTTGTGTATGTGAGCCTGACACTGTGAGGACAAAAAGCAGCACAACTCGTCCTGCCCCTCGCACAGACTGGAATACCAGCCCTGTTACCGGGTTCCAGTGGTTCCCTCCGGGGAAGAGGTGAAAAGGTGCAACATCAGCGGCGTAGACACTGGATTCAGGTCCCTCATTGGTTAGGCATGATCAGGACCCCTGACGGTGACTGTTGCTAGAGTTTCAGGCAGACTCCAGGTTGGCTCATCTCTGGCCTTGAATGCCTTATCTTCCTACCCAGCCCTATTTGTCTCCAACTTCTTGGGCTTCTTCACCAATTATAGTGTCCTAAGGCAGGGAACTAACTGGCCAGTGCTGTACGTTACTTGTACACAGTGAAGAGGTATTTCTGTGACTGGTGTAATAGAGAGCTGAATGGTCAGTAGCTAGGCAGGAGAAATAGGTGGGAATTCTGGGCAGAGAGAGGAAGAGATGACCAAGGCGTGCAGGGCATGACATGGAGCAGCAGAACGGGTTGGATACTCAGAATGAAAGAGAGTTAAAAGTCATGTGGAAGAACAGAGATTACTCTGTGCCATTATTTGGGAGCTGTTGGCACAAAGAAAAATCACAACAGAGTCCTGGACACAGCAGTCTTCAGAGTGACCTCCATCATGGGAATGTGCACAAGGTTTTGGGTAATTTCACGCCAAGGAATTCCAAGAAAGGCCAGGCCCACATCCAGCTTACCTGGGGCAATGTACTGAAGGTTGGAAGATGTTATTTGTAAAGGTGGCCCCAGAATAGATATGAGCTGGACAGAACAGAGGAGAAACAAATGGGTCAATAGCAGGCTAGGGAGGGTTTTCCAGTATTGTGACTATAAATAGGTTCAGCCTGATTTGCCCATGCTTTGAAGACACAAGGCCAACTGTATCTTTCATGTATCCTTGTATCCATTCCTCAT
>NW_004949268.1:271753-273866 GCF_000317375.1 Microtus ochrogaster | reverse complement strand
GCTGTGAAGAGACACCATGACAAAGGCAACCATTATAAAGACAAACATTTAATTGTGGTGGCTTGATTACCATCCAGAGGTTTTAGTCTGTTATCATCACGGAGGCGAGCATGTTAGTTGGGAGTATGGCAGCACGCAGGCGGACGTGGTGCTGAAGAACTCTATGTCTTGGTCCAAGGGCAACAGGAAGGAACTGTCTCACTGTGGACAGCTTGACAATATATGAGACTTCAAAGATTGCCTTCACAATGAAGCACTTCCTCAAACAAGACCATGCCTACTCCAACAAGGTCACACCTTCCATTAGTGCCACTCCCTTTGAAGCCCATTTTCTTTCAAACCATCTTACTGACCATGTAAGTTCTGGGGCCCAGAGGACTTCAGGTCCTGAGGTGAGAATGTGCTCTGAGCTCTGGACCAGAATGGGGGGCTTCCTTCATCCCATCCAAACAAAAGTTTTCCATCTGTGACGTGTAGTCTGCCATGCATTTTCAGATATATGCATACATAAGATTTCTAAGAGAACAACTTCGCCAGGCTTCTGGGTCAGAGGTCAGTGCCTGCAGGGAGTCTAAAGATCTTTTGTTGTGGTACGCATCAGCACAGGGTGGGAGAGGGAGGAACGCACAGACTTGTCTAAGCAGAGGACATCCTTGACCCTGGCACTATGACTGATGGTTTCTCAATGTATACAATCATCTTCCTGTTTTCCATCAATCCTGCTGAACAATAATGACTCTTTTCCATGTTCCACGTGACTGGTTTTCATTTAATTTCAATTCTTAGATCTCTCTTTGTTAGTGTTGTACTTAAACTTCTCACGCCCACCCATGCAAATTGTCTTTATTTTGTCATTTGCAGTGATGTCAAATTGTTCTCAATGTGCCTTTTGTTTCTCTGTTATTTCAGGAGGTGCGTCCTGTGTTCTTTAGACCCTGGGACTTGCACAACCCTCTCCCTCTGACCAGCTGGTCATCTTTGTTCACCACCTTTCCCAGGGCAAAGACTCCTTGTGTCATTCACTGAACTGAGTACCAGCCATAAAGCACCATGACTTTGCATGAAAGTCAAGACTCCTGTGTTGTCTGTCCTGGGCATCAGGACACAGACGAGGGGAGTGCTGTGGAGTGGCTCCATTGCTGGGCACTTGGGTATCACCCCCACTCAAGAACCCCTCCACGCCCTCATCCACTTCTTTCTTTCGCTCTACTTTCCACCTGCAAGTGGCTTAGAATACTGTACCTCTTCCTGCCATGTCCTGTAAGAGGAACCACTGGAGACTAGCTGCCATCTGGGATAACGTTCTTGTGATCCCCTCCCGTCATTGCAGAGTCACAGCCCAATTTATGCTCTCCGCAGAGGCAGCCTGCGGCGTCACTTCCGTGTTCAGACTCTTCTTTGGTGGGGAGAGGTCTTGCTTCTTGACTCACTACATAGCCCAGGCTGCAGTCATCCTTACCATCTTCCTACAAAAGCAGAGGACCACCCAACGCAACCAGACTGCAGATCTGTGAGTCCCAGTGCAGGTGAGGATGTGAAGCAGCTGTCGCTGCACACGAGGTTACGGGGGTGAGAAATGACGCGGTCATTTTGGAAGACAGATTGACTTAGTTTTTCTCAGTTAAACATTCATAGGTTTGTCACAAACTCCACAGTTCCAGGTTTATAATTTCATTCAGAGGAAGCAGAAGCCTGTGGACACACAAAGCTATGCTTGAAGTTAGCCATAAGAGTTTCATTTAAAATTTCAATGTGCACACCTTTCATTCCAGCGACCAGGGCCGATTCAGGAATGTTAGAGTCTTAGGCAAGTGTGACTATATTTTGAGACATTGTGTAAAAATAAAGAGATACAGAAACCTACCCACTTGGCCTTTGAGCTCAACTTGATCTATTTTTGTGAGAAGCAAGAATGTTAACACTCATAGGACTCTGATCTCTGGGCTGCTAGTAGATGTGGGATATGAAATTTTTCTTAAACCTGATTGGATGAAGTCAGTTTAAATATATATCAATTGGGTGGTGATTTGGAAGGAGTTGGTCTAGGTAAAGGAGTAAATATGATTTGAATACATTGTATCTGTGTTTGAAATTATTAAAGATTAAAATATAC
>NW_004949268.1:232717-235281 GCF_000317375.1 Microtus ochrogaster | reverse complement strand
CATCTGTAACAAGGTTGAGGGAGGAAACTCAGAGCTGTGGGTCCCAGGTGAACACTGTAGTGTTCGGGTATGGCGCATGTTGATCATGTCTCTGATACCGGGCACCTGAAGACACTTATCTCAGTAAATCCTTATGGCTAGAGTAAACGAGGGATGTTTTATCCATGTCTAGAGGGGGAAACATGTCTGTCATACTCAGTACCTTATAAAACTCCCCATCTGGAAGTGTCAGAGTTACTGCTTAACAAAAGGTTTCCCATAACCAATACCCCAGTCTGGAGCTCACCACTCCACTGTGATTCCAGATAACTTTAGAGCAAGGTTTCTTGTCACCGAAGTTAGGTGAGAACGCTCCATATGAGAAACCATTATGCCAACATGTGTCCTCACTCCCAGGGTCCCATGCTCCTGTCTACTTCTATGAGTTCCAGCACCAGCCCAGCTTCATCAAACATGCCAGGCCATCCCACGTGAGGGCCGACCATTGTGATCACGTTGCCTTCGTCTTTGGCTCTGACTTGTGGGGCTTGAAAAGTGAGTCTTCCTTGTTGTCCTTGAGCTGAATGGAGCCCTTGATTGTTTCCTGTGGAATTACTGAGCTCTTAGGACAGTGGAGGAAACTGAGGCTCTGGGAGAGAATGCAGTCGAGTGAGAACCATTTCTGAACTAAGGGAAAAGAAAAGAAAACTTTAGCAGGGTTAGAACATGAACCTTTCCTAGTCCAGCTTGTGTTAGCAGGAATGAGCACAAACTGGGGTCGGAGTGAACCTGAGTAGAGACTTGGATGGGTGCTGGGTTCTGAGTGCCGAGTAAAGAGAGCATACACCAGGTCTGGGATTCAGACCCAGCCTACAGTTGAGGCCTAAGATGCAGGGCCAGGCTGTGGTTGCTATAGTAGAAAATTGGCACCTACAGAAAGGCAGCTAGGACTTTGACTCTTTTCTTCCTTTGTTTGCAGTTGACCTCACTGAGGAGGAGAAACTGCTGAACAGGAGGATGATGAAGTACTGGGCAAACTTTGCAAGACACGGGTGAGAACATGTCCCTCCCTCAACCTCCTTATGGTTGGGTCTCCATCCAGGGCACCAATGTAGGTGTGACTCATTAGCATACACGGGTCTTTAATTACACTCCAGTCTTCTCCATCCCAGGGCACACTTAGGCACACACCTTCTAGCTTTCAGTTACTGCTAATTCCATAGAGACTGGGGTGGGTGAGTCACAGTGTTCTGGTACTGTTCTTTAGATTTTCCCTCTGAGAGAGACACACAAAACTAGACAGCTTCCCTGGTTTCATATCAGACACTGGTGGGTGACACTTGTGTTCTACATCAGCACACCGGTCCTCCCTCACCCTCTTGGCCCTTGGCCTACTCATCCACTGCTCTGACCCCAATCAAGGCATCAGGTCTTGAATGAGAGTGACCTCACCCTTCCCTGCTGGTATCATATTCACAGGAACCCCAACAGTGAGGGTCTCCCCTACTGGCCTGAGTTGATCCACGATGAGCAGTACCTGAAGCTGGACATCCAGCCTGCTGTGGGTCGAGCCCTGAAGGCCAGGAAGCTGCAGTTCTGGACGAAGACTCTGCCCCAGAAGATCCAGAAACTAAAGGGGGCTCGGAACAAGCATGTAGAGTTTTAGTGCCAATTACAGGAAAGGTGTGTGGTGTTGGGGATGGATGAGGTCATCCCGAGATTACAAAGTCCATTTATTTATTTTTATTCATTCCAAACTCACATAAGCATTTCTAACCTCAGCATTTCCCTTTCACTGTGTATGACAAACCCTCTGTGTGCTACTCCTTATCCTTATGGACACATTTTATTAGAATCAATAAATGGTCCCACAACCATATGGATGTGTGTTCCCCTCATCTTCTTTAACACTTCACTCTTTTAGACTCTCTCCTTCCTCTCATACTTTCTCCTCATCTTCTCTCTCCTCATGTCCAAGCCTCAGACCCTCTTCAAATGAAGCAGAAACTTCAGGTACTGTTGACTTCAGGAAATCCCTTGTCCTCTCTCAGCTAGTTCATGTTTTCTCATACTTCTAAGTTGCCAGTAGCAAATCTTATTTCCCAAAATTCATTACCTTCATAAGTGCAGAATGTTATTTCCCAAAGTTAATAAACTACAAAGTGGGCTCCTAGCTTCTGTGACCTCAGACGTTTGGAGACTGAGAACGAAGGGTTGCATAAGTCCAGGGCAAGATAACAAGATCCACATCTCAGAAACAAAACAAAATGCATAACCTCAGTAACTTACAACCAGTAGCAAATGTACAAGACCCAGAGGGTTTCATTGTAGAATTCAACAAGATTTTCTAAGAAGAATGTATACCAATGCTCTTCGAATTGTTTCATGCAATAGAAACTGACAGAACATTACCGAATTCTTTTTACAAGACTACAATTACCGTGATACCCAAACCATGTAGTAATAGGAGCGGTGGGGCTGTGTCCCCAGCACCCCAGCCACCTGGCTAGCTTATACCCCAAAATAATTACACGGACACTGTATTCATTTAAACACTACTTGGCCCTTTAGCTCTAGCCCTTACT
>NW_004949268.1:222451-225102 GCF_000317375.1 Microtus ochrogaster | reverse complement strand
GTCCGTGTAATTATTTCGGGTAGAGCTAGCCATGTGGGCGGCCGGGTGCCGGGACGCAGCCCGCTGCTCCTATTTCTACACCTGGAATTCCTCTTCCTTCTCTCATAGTTATTGATTTCAAAGATTGTTTCTTCATTATAACTTTACAAGAAAGAGACAGAGAAAAATTTACCTTCACAGTGCCTTCTTATAATAATTCTCAGCCTAATAGGAGATACCAGTGGATAATCCTCCCACAGGGAATGCTCACTATCCCCACCCTGTGCCAATACTTTGTAAGTCAGCCACTGGAAATAATACATAAGCTGTTTCCTAAATCTATAATTCACCATTACATGGATGTCATTTTGCTATCTGATTCAAATGCAGAAAATTTAGAAAGAGTGTTTGAAGAAGTAAAGAAAGTTTTGTCTAGATGGGAATTACAAATTGCTCCTTAAAAACCAAAAATAGGAGATTCTGCCAGTTACCTAGGTTACAAAATAAGTTTATGTAAAATTAGAACACAAAAGGTACAAATTAGGAGAGACTGACTGCAAACTCTTAATGAATTTCAAGGATTGTTAGAATTTCCAGTCTATGACTGGTTGTTGGGATAACACCTGATCTAATAATTCATTTAAACAAAACCTTAGATGATAAAAAATACTTAAAAAAATCTCAGGGAATTAACAGCTGAAGCTGAAAAGGAATTGACTATCATTAAAGAGAAATTACAGGAGGCACATGTAGATAGGGTGAATCCAAATCCTAATTGCATTCCAGTCATATTGCATTCCAGTCATATTGCCTTCCAGAATTTTCCCTACAAGAATTTTAATACAGAGGGAAGATTTTATCTTGAAGGGATCTTTTTGCCATACAAACCAAGTAAAAAATTAAAATTTTATGTGGAAAATGTCTCTGAATTAATTATAAAAGGAAAATTCAGACTTTGTCAATTAGCAGGAATAGACCAGCAGAGATTATAGTGACTTTTGCTACTAATGAAATTTAAAAAATTATGGAAAGATAATGAAGCACGGTGAGGAGCTTGGGCTAATTTTTTTAGGAGAGATTAACAGCAATTATCCCCAAAGCAATACAATTAACCTTATAAAGAAAACTTCATGTATCCTTCCCAGCATTCTTCGTGACACACCAATAACTGGAATCCATACATTCTATACTGATTCACATAAATTAGAAAAGGCAAGTTACAATTCAGAAGATTTAAGTAAGGTGGAACAGAGCCTTTAAAATTCTGTTTAAAAGCAGAGCTATATGCTGTTTTCATGATACTAAGGGATTCTAAAGGACCTCTCAATATAGTTACTGATTTGCAATTTGCAGAAAGAGTTATCTTGCATATTGAAACCACTGAATTTATAACAGATAATCAGAATTGAGTACATTATTCATACTCTTTCAAGATACATTCAGGAATAGGCTTTGTTCCTTATACACAACATATATTTGATCCCATACTGGTCTGCCAGGTCCTGTAGCACAAGATAATGCAGAAATTTAGTGATTATTTATTGGAAATATGCTCAGAATTTCTCAAAAAACATCATGTCAATAGCGAAGCTTTATAGAAAGAGTTTCCTATTACATAGCAACAAGCTAAGGAGATTATAAAGAGATATCCTACTTCCTCTTTCTATAATCAAACACCACTACCTGCAAGGAGTAATCCAAAAGGTACTCAAAGGAATGAAATCTGGTTGATGGATGTGTTCTACTTTGCACATTTTGGGAAATTAAAATATGTACATCACACCACTGTCACTGATTTTGATTCAGATTTTCAATGAGCAACTGCTTTGAGTTTAGAAAAGGTTGATTCAGTAATCACACATTTACTAGAGGTTATGGCCATCATGTGTATATCTGCACAATAAAGACAGACAATGGTCAAGAATATGTGTCTGTGAAACAGGTTTTTTTTGCTTATTATAATATACAGCATACTACAGGTATACCAAATATTCCTACAGATTAGGCAGTTATAGAAAGTTTAAATCAAACTATAAAGGATATGTTAAACAAGCAGAAAGGGATGGAAAATACCCCCAGAAATGATTGTATAATGCTTTATTAATCTTGAATTTTCTTAGCACTAATGAGAAAGGAACAGCAGCAGAGAGAAAATAAGCAGTTGCCCATAGTTAGGGTAAGCAGATAGAATGTGTCGTGTGCATAGTTGGATGGAGGTCCACAATAAAAGGAAACAAAAACATTATGTAAAGTGACATAGCCAGTCACACAACTTTCTACTTATATTTCATTGGTGACAAGCCCCAACTTAGCAAGATAAAGCAATGTCTTGGTTACAGTGGTCAAAGGTAGTGAATGATAGCAAGGCATCCCCAAAAAACTTTTGATGGGGGCATGAGGGCTGTTCTGAATATGATGTGGTGGCACTTGCAAGCCTTGAGACTATTTTCAGACTAACTAAACCATACATCTAAGAGATTGATTGCATTTACACAGTCCACAGTGGTCTGGTGCTATAGTCCATGGATAGAGCACTTACCTAATGTGCACAAGCCCTAAAATCAAATCCTAACCCCACGAAACAATCTACAATCAAGCCACTAAAATGAGATAAATATCAAAAGTCTAGAACAGATTCTGGCTCCCTGTTGGAAGTTTATTGTGTGTGTGCA
>NW_004949268.1:218573-222351 GCF_000317375.1 Microtus ochrogaster | reverse complement strand
TTGGCCCTTTAGCTCTAGCCCTTACTGGCTAATTCTGATATCCCGATCAACCCATCTCTAATAATCTGTGAACACTGGTCTTACCGGGAAGATTCTAGCCTCTGTCCATCCTGGGTCGGAGCTTCATCGTGTGTGCCTCAGAGAGGAGACCTATCCCCGCGTCTGCCCAGGAGCTGGGAGCATGGCGTCTCTGCTCCAGAGAGCAGAGCTGTCGAGTCTCTGTCTGAGGTGTCTTACCTCACTTCCTCTTCCTCCCAGCATTCTGTTCTGTTTACTCTACCCACCTATGTTCTAAGCTATGAGCCCAAGCAGTTTGTTTATTACTTATCCAATGTAATCAACAGATTGATATATGACACTCCCACATCAAAACCACACAAAGACAATACTATGAAAGAGAAATACAGACCAATCTCATTCATGAATATTGATGCAAAAATACTCAGTAAAATACTGGCAAACTGAATCCAAGAACACATCAGAAAAATTGTCCTCCATGACCAAGTAAGCTTCATCCCAGAGGTGCAGGGATGGTAAAACATACAAAAATTTGTCAGTGTATTCTACCATTTAAACAAACTGAAAAAGAAACCACATGATCATCTCATTAGCTGCTGAAAATCTTTGACTAAATACAACATCCCTTCATGATAAAAGTCACAGAGAGAGCAGGGATACAAGGAACATGCCTAAACACAATAGAGGTAATATACAGCAAGCCAACATCAACCTAAATGGAGAGAAACACAAAGTGATCCCAATGAAATCAGAAACAAGTCAAGCTTGTCCATTCTCTCCATATCTATTCAGTATAGTTTTTGAGGTACTAGCTAGAGCAATAAGACAACAAAAAGAGATCAAGGGATACAAATCAGAAAATAAGAAGTCAAACTCTCTCTATTTGCTGATAATATATAGTTTATATAAGTGACACCAAAAATTCTGCCAAGGAACTTCTACAACTTATAAACACCTTACAGTAATGTAGTCGGAAACAAGATCAACTAAAAAACAATTAGTAGCCCTCCTTTATACAGATGATAAATGGGCTGAAAACAAAATCAGAGAAACATCACCCTTTACAACAGCCACAAATAACACAAGATATCTTTGAGTAGCTCTAGCCAAACAAGTGAAAGACCTACATGACAAGAACTTTAAATCTTTGAATAAAGAAATTGAAGAAGACACCAGAAAATGGTGGGTAGAATTAGCATAGTAAAAATCACAATCTTACCGAAAGTGATTTTCAGATTCAATGCAATTCCCATCAAAATACCAGTAAAATTCTTCACAGACCTCAAAAGAACAATATTCACCTTCATATGGAAAAACTAAACACCCAGGATAGCCAAAACAATCCTATACAATAAAGAAACTTCTAGAGACATCATAATCCCTGACTTCTTACTTACTATTGGAAAGGAAACATTAATTTGACAGACAAAATTCAATCCATGTGAAAGGGTACTAAGAAATTATCTGAAAGAATTAATACTATTGAATTTGGCAATCAAAATCTGCTAAAAATTTATGATAGGTTAGCAGTTAGAGTATCTCTCCAGGAAGGCAATCTACATGCTTTCCAATGATGAGGATGAGATGTTTTCTTTAAAGGAAAACTTTGTACCTTGGAATAGCATGTGCAGAATGAGGACCAGAGGCTGGGTGCATCAATGAAATCACTAGGAATATATAGGGTAAGAGATTCAGGCATTACAAAAGACAGTAGTAAAAAGACTTGAAATGATTGAAGAAATTATTAGAGCTGATTATCAGGGAAAGAAGGTACAAGGACAGGATTTAACATCGCCAGTACTTGTCAGAGTCAGAGATGACTTACTCAGGGTTTTAGCTTCCTAGCCTGTACAACTCTGAAAAAGTATCAAGTTCTAAATGCCCAAAAGGATCCAAAGATTATAGATGGATACCTATAGGTATGTGTGATCTAACAGAAAGTAAGTAAGCAGAAGTATCTTATGGCTTGCATTCATCATTTGTTAGGGAGATGGTAAAGACAAGGGCTTCTAGTAATACGACTACCCCACATGATTAGCTTCAGTTAGTTTCAGAAGTACTGGAAGATAGGCCACAACTACTGTGGAAATGCTATTGGTGAGAAAAGGTAAAAAAGTTTATAATAGAGAAATGCAACAGGACTTGAGGCTCCCCAAATTCATGGCAAGGGCACTTATGCTGACCCATAGGATCGGGTCTTTACAATGAACAAATCTTGCTCATATGCCACAAAGAAGCCTTAAATGCTTGGGGCAGGATTCAAGAACTAGGAAAATAAATTGAATCATATACCAGGGTTAAACAGGGCAAGGGAGAATTCTTTAGTTACTTTTAACAAAGATTAACTAAGGCTGTACAAATAGGAGTAACAGACTCAGAAGCTAGATGAGTACTTACTGAATCTCTGGCATTTGAAAATGCCAACTTAGAATGCAAAAAGATACTTGGGCCTTTAAAGCTTAGATCAGCACCAATGGATAAATGGATCCTGCATAATTGTACATTGAGAAATTTGACTATAATACTGAGGCTTGAGTAGGAGAAGCAATTTCCAAAGGTATACGGAGATGTCAAAATGCCAAATGTTTTAATTGTGGTAGAATAAGACATCTGAGAAGGGATTGTATATAAGCAATTAATAGAAATAATGTCCTCCCCCCGGGAATGTCAAAAATAAAAGTTATCAATATTTTGGATTATGTAGGAGGTATTACAAAGACTGACATTGGACCAATGAATGCAGATCAACAAAAGACAGGAAAGGCAACCTAATAACATCAGGAAACTACTTGGGGGGCCTCTCACGAGCCTCCAAGTCAAAAGTTGTCTAATCATTCCCAGTCACTGTGAAAGACAAGTCTCACCAGGAAAATTAAAAAAATCAATTGCCTGCTGTAAAAAGCTATACTGTTCTGGATGATGGAATAAACATGGAGGATGAATCAAAAATTCCAATAAGAAATAGGAAGCATATTTTTTTTGGCAGACTTCTATAAATCTTCAAAGACCAAAGCTAAGAGTGTGTATAAGTAACATTGTAATGGAGGGAATACTAGATATGGATGCAGATGTGAGCATCATTACTCCAGAATCTTGACATCCAAATTGGCATATTCAAGAGGCAGATGTTCAATTTTTAGGAATTGGAACCCTATCTCAAGTGAAACAAAGCATGAGATGGGTTGAATGCATAGGGCCAGGAGGACAGAGAAAAAGGCTGAGGGCAAATGTGGCTAATATCATAGTGAATTTATGGGGTTGTGACCTGCTACAGCAATGGAATACCCAGATCAATATTCCTGCAGTCCCAGAAACTCATGTTTTTGGGAAGGATATTATAAGGTACTATGTACAAAGGTTACTAGCCATTCACGTTGTACAAGTACACAAAGCAACTAGCAAACCTTCAGAAGTACTAATGGCCCTGACTTTAAATGGGTAACCGAAAAACCAATATGGGTTAGACAATAGCCTCTTACTGAAGAAAAGCTGCAGGACTTAGAACAGCAGGAACAACAAGATGTTCACCATATTGGAGAATCAACCAGCCCCCAGAATTCTCCTATATTTGTTGTTAAAAAGAAATCTAGAAAATGGAGAATGGTGACAGATCTAAGAGCTGTTAACAATGTTATTCAACCTATGGACCCTCTACAACCTGGATGATGGAGGAAGGTCATTGGTTAATTAAATAAAGAAGCTGCTTGCCCTGATAGGTTAAAACAGGAGGGAGGAGTAAACAGAGCAGAATGCTGGGAGG